>NC_061513.1:78439364-78665290 GCF_022539505.1 Lolium rigidum
CAAATTTTTATGTATTTTTGGTATAAGAAAAATAAAACAAGACAAAAATAAGCTAGACAAAAGTAAACTAAGCAAAATAAAACTAGACAGAAATAAACTAAGCACAAATAAACTAGACAGAAGTAAACTAAGTAAAACAAAATAAAATAAAACAGAGAGAGAGGTGGAGTGTACTCCCCGGGTGAACTTATGAGTAGAGCTATGCCTCCCCGGCAACGGCGCTTGAAAAATAGTCTTGATAACCCGCAAGTATAGGGGATCGCAACAGTCTTCGAGGGAAGTAAAACCCAAATTTATTGATTCGATACAAGGGGAGGTAAAGAATACTTATAAGCCTTAACAACTGAGTCGTCAATTCAGCTGCACCCGGAAAAGCACTAGTAACAGGGGTGATGTGAAAGCAGCAGTAATATGGGACCAATAGTAACAGTAACACAGCAGCAGTAATAGTAACACAAAGGCAATGGCACCAGAAAATAGTTGATACTACTTCCAATGACATGTAGGAACGAGTATATGATGATGAAAGATGGACCGGGGTTCCCAGCTATCTACACTAGTGGTAACTCTCCAATAACAAGCGTTGGGTGAACAAATTACAGTTGGGCAATTGATAGGATTAAAATAGCATTAAGACAGAACATCAAGATTATTAATCATGTAGGCATGTTTCCCATATATAGTCATACGTGCTCGCAATGAGAAACTTGTACAACATCTTTTGTTCTACCAGCCGGTGGCAGCCGGGCCTCTAGGGAATCTACTGGAAATTAAGGTACTCCTTTTAATAGAGCACCGGAGCAAAGCATTAACACTCCGTGAAAACATGTGATCCTCATATCTAAGCCTTCACCTCCAGTTGTCCCAATTTCTGTCACTTTGGGGCTGATACGTCTCCGACGTATCGATAATTTCTTATGTTCTATGCCATATTATTGATGATACCTACATGTTTTATGCACACTTTATGTCATATTCGTGCATTTTCTGGAACTAACCTATTAACAAGATGCCGAAGTGCCAGCTCTCGTTTTCTGCTGTTTTTGGTTTCGAAATCCTAGTAACGAAATATTCTCGGAATTGGATGAAACGAAGACCCGAGGGCCTATTTCGCCACGAACCTTCCGGAAGACCGAAGAGCATACGAAGTGGGGCCACGAGGTGGCCAAACCACATGGCGGCGCGGCCAGGGGGCCCGCGCCGCCCCGTGGTGTGGGCCCCTCGTCGGCCCCCGACTCCGCCCTTCCGCCTACTTAAAGCCTCTGTCGCGAAACCCCCGATGCGAAAAACCACGATACGGAAAACCTTCCGGAGACGCCGCCGCCGCCGATCCCATCTCGGGGATTCGGAGATCTCCTCCGGCACCCTCGCCGGAGAGGGGATTCATCTCCCGGAGGACTCTACACCGCCATGGTCGCCTCCGGAGTGATGAGTGAGTAGTTCACCCCTGGACTATGGGTCCATAGCGAGTACCTAGATGGTTGTCTTCTCCTCATTGTGCTTCATTGTTGGATCTTGTGAGCTGCCTAACATGATCAAGATCATCTATCCGTAATACTCTATGTTGTGTTTGTCGGGATCCGATGGATAGAGAATACCATGTTATGTTAATTATCAAGTTATTACATATGTGTTGTTTATGATCTTGCATGCTCTCCGTTACTAGTAGAGGCTCGGCCAAGTTTTTGCTTTTAACTCCAAGAGGGAGTATTTATGCTCGATAGTGGGTTCATGCCCGCATTGACACCTGGGACAAGTGATGAGAAAGTTCTAAGGTTGTGTTGTGCTGTTGCCACTAGGGATAAAACATTGGCGCTATGTCCGAGGATGTAGTTGTTGATTACATTACGCACCATACTTAATGCAATTGTCTCGTTGCTTTGCAACTTAATACCTGGAAGGGGTTCGGACGATAACCTCGAAGGTGGACTTTTTAGGCATAGATGCGATTGGATGGCGGTCTATGTACTTTGTCGTAATGCCCAATTAAATCTCACTATACTTATCATGCCATGTATGTGCATTGTTATGCCCTCTCTATTTGTCAATTGCCCGACTGTAATTTGTTCACCCAACATGCTTTTATATTATGGGAGAGACACCTCTAGTGAACCGTGGACCCCGGTCCATTCTTTAATACCGAAATACAAATCTGCCGCAATACTTGTTTTACTCGTTTTCTCCGCAAACAATCATCTTCCACACAATACGGTTAACCCTTTGTTACAGCAAGCCGGTGAGATTGACAACCTCACTCGTTTCGTTGGGGCAAAGTACTTTGGTTGTGTTGTGCAGGTTCCACGTTGGCGCCGGAATCTCCGGTGTTGCGTCGCACTACATCCCGCCGCCATCAACCTTCAACGTGCTTCTTGACTCCTACTTGGTTCGATTAAACCTTGGTTTCTTATCGAGGGAAACTTGCCGCCGTGCGCATCACACCTTCCTCTTGGGGTTCCCAACGGACGTGTCAATTACACGCATCAAGCAAATTTCTCGGCGCCGTTGTCGGGGAGATCAAGACACGCCGCAAGGGGAGTCTCCACTTCTCAATCTCTTTACTTTGTTTTTGTCTTGCTTTATTTTATTTACTACTTTGTTTGCTGCACTTATATCAAAACACAAAAAAATTAGTTGCTAGCTTTACTTTATTTACTATCTTGTTTGCTATATCAAAAACACAAAAAAATTAGTTTACTTGCATTTACTTTATCTAGTTTGCTTTATTTACTCTCCTACACTCTATATTAAAAATACAAAAAAAATTTAGTTACTTTTGTTACCATGTCTAGCTCTGAACCTGTTACTTCTTCGCCTGAAGAATTAGTCTTCACTTTTAAACAAGGGGATGAGGAGAGTTTTAAGGATGCTTGGTCTAGAATTTTTACTTCTTACCGTAAAACTGAACCTCAAATGACTCTAAGTTTGCTCCTTAGTAATTTTTATTTTGGTCTCATGATTCGCTATAGATATGCCTTGGATGCTCTAGTGGGAGGAGATTTCCTCCATTGTAATGGGGATCAAACTTTTAATGCCATAAAGAAGTTGGTTGCATCACATGATTCATCTAATAATTTTGATTCAGCCCTTATTAGCATTCATAATAGATTAAACACTCTTGAGACAAGTGCATCTCGCTTAAATGAAAATTATGGATACATTCGTAACGGTCTTGATCAAGTTTTAGTGAACTCTGAACCTTCATTGTGGAAACCCACTATTAAAATTGTCATAGGTGACCAAACTCTTCGTGCTAATTGTGATATTATGACCGAATTTTGCCTAATGCCTAAGGGTATTCATAAATCTTTGAAACTTTGGGAATTCACTGAAGGGGGAGAAGGAATAACTCTTTTTGACAACTCTGTTATAATTCCTAAAGGGATAGCTGCGGGTGTGCATACAACCATTCTTGGGATAACAATATCCGTTGATTACCTTGTCATTGAATGCGCGAGAACGGGACAAATCACACTCGGAAGATCCCCGCTGAAATTATTGGGAGCGGTTATAGACGTGAGAGAAGGCACCATAAAATTCACCTCTACACCCGGGGTAGTCATATATTCCCTAAGCCAAAGAGTAAGGACAAGAAAGGTAAGGGGAAAGCCCAAGGTAATGTCAATGCTCCATCTCGCGATAATACTTGAGATACACTTTCTGCGCCTAGCTGAAAGGCGTTAAAGAAAAGCGCTTATGGGAGACAACCCATGTTTTTACTACAGTATTTTTGTTTTATATTTGTGTCTTGGAAGTTGTTTACTACTGTAGCAACCTCTCCTTATCTTAGTTTTATGTTTTGTTGTGCCAAGTAAAGTCTTTGATAGAAAAGTAAGTACTAGATTTGGATTACTGCGCAGTTCCAGATTTCTTTGCTGTCACAAATCTGGGTCTATCTCCCTGTAGGTAGCTCAGAAAATTAAGCCAATTTACGAGCATGATCCTCAGATATGTACGCAACTTTCATTCAATTTGAGCATTTTCGTTTGAGCAAGTCTTGTGGCCTAATAAAATCCATCTTTACGGACTGTTCTATTTTGACAGATTCTGTCTTTTATTTCGCATTGCCTCTTTTGCTAAGTTGGATGAATTTCTTTGATCCATTAATGTCCAGTAGCTTTATGCAATGTCCAGAAGTATTAAGAATGATTGTGTCACCTCCGAACATGTTAATTTTTATTATGCACTAACCCTCTAATGAGTTGTTTCGAGTTTGGTGTGGAGGAAGTTTTCAAGGATCAAGAGAGGAGTATGATGCAATATGATCAAGGAGAGTGAAAGCTCTAAGCTTGGGGATGCCCCGGTGGTTCACCCCTGCATATTCTAAGAAGACTCAAGCGTCTAAGCTTGGGGATGCCCAAGGCATCCCCTTCTTCATCGACAACATTATCAGGTTCCTCCCCCGAAACTATATTTTTATTCCGTCACATCTTATGTACTTTGCTTGGAGCGTCGGTTTGTTTTTGTTTTTGTTTTGTTTGAATAAAATGGATCCTAGCATTCACTTTATGGGAGAGAGACACGCTCCGCTGTAGCATATGGACAAATATGTCCTTAGGCTCTACTCATAGTATTCATGGCGAAGTTTCTTCTTCGTTAAATTGTTATATGGTTGGAATTGGAAAATGCTACATGTAGTAACTCTAAAATGTCTTGGATAATTTGATACTTGGCAATTGTTGTGCTCATGTTTAAGCTCTTGCATCATATACTTTGCACCCATTAATGAAGAAATACTTAGAGCTTGCTAATTTGGTTTGCATATTTGGTTTCTCTAGAGTCTAGATAATATCTAGTATTGAGTTTTGAACAACAAGGAAGACGGTATGGAGTCTTATAATGTTTACCATATGTCTTTTATGTGAGTTTTGCTGTACCGTTCATCCTTGTGTTTGTTTCAAATAACCTTGCTAGCCTAAACCTTGTATCGAGAGGGAATACTTCTCATGCATCCAAAATACTTGAGCCAACCACTATGCCAATTGTGTCCACCATACCTACCTATTACATGGTATTTATCCGCCATTCCAAAGTAAATTGCTTGAGTGCTACCTTTAAAATTCCATCATTCACCTTTGCAATATATAGCTCATGGGACAAATAGCTTAAAAACTATTGTGGTATTGAATATGTACTTATGCACTTTATCTCTTATTAAGTTGCTTGTTGTGCGATAACCATGCTTCGGGGACGCCATCAACTATTCTTTGTTGAATATCATGTGAGTTGCTATGCATGTCCGTCTTGTCTGAAGTAAGAGAGATCTACCACCTTTATGGTTGGAGCATGCATATTGTTAGAGAAGAACATTGGGCCGCTAACTAAAACCATGACTCATGGTGGAAGTTTCAGTTTTGGACATATATCCTCAATCTCATATGAGAATAATAATTGTTGCCACATGCTTATGCATTAAAGAGGAGTCCATTATCTGTTGTCCATGTTGTCCCGGTATGGATGTCTAAGTTGAGAATAATCAAAAGCGAGAAATCCAAAATGCGAGCTTTCTCCTTAGACCTTTGTACGAGCGGCATGGAGGTACCCCATTGTGACACTTGGTTAAAACATGTGCATTGCAAAGATCCGGTAGTCCAAGCTAATTAGGACAAGGTGCGGGCACTATTAGTATACTATGCATGAGGCTTGCAACTTGTAAGATATAATTTTCATAACTCATATGCTTTATTACTACCGTTGACAAAATTGTTTCATGTTTTCAAAATAAAAGCTCTAGCACAAATATAGCAATCGATGCTTTCCTCTTTGAAGGACCATTCTTTTACTTTTATGTTGAGTCAGTTCACCTATCTCTCTCCACCTCAAGAAGCAAACACTTGTGTGAACTCGTGCATTGATTCCTACATACTTGCATATTGTACTTGTTATATTACTCTATGTTGACTATTATCCATGAGATATACATGTTACAAGTTGAAAGCAACCGCTGAAACTTAATCTTCCTTTGTGTTGTTTCAATACCTTTACTTTGATTTATTGCTTTATGAGTTAACTCTTATGCAAGACTTATTAATACTTGTCTTGAAGTACTATTCATGAAAAGTCTTTGCTTTATGATTCACTTGTTTACTCATGTCATTACCATTGTTTTGATCGCTGCATTCACTACATATGTTTACAAATAGTATGATCAAGGTTATGATGGCATATCACTTCAGAAATTATCTTTGTTATCGTTTTACCTCGCTCGGGACGAGCAGAACTAAGCTTGGGGATGCTTGATACGTCTCCGACGTATCGATAATTTCTTATGTTCTATGCCATATTATTGATGATACCTACATGTTTTATGCACACTTTATGTCATATTCGTGCATTTTCCGGAACTAACCTATTAACAAGATGCCGAAGTGCCGCTCCTATTTTCTCGCTGTTTTTGGTTTCAGAAATCCTAGTAACGAAATATTCTCGGAATTGGACGAAACGAAGACCCAGGGGCCTATTTCGCCACGAACCTTCCGGAAGACCGAAGAGCATACGAAGTGGGGCCACGAGGTGGCCAAACCACATGGCGGCGCGGCCAAGGGGGGCCCGCGCCGCCCGTGGTGTGGGCCCCTCGTCAGCCCCCGACTCGCCCTTCCGCCTACTTAAAGCCTCCGTCGCGAAACCCCCGATGCGAAAAACCACGATACGGAAAACCTTCCGAGACGCCGCCGCCGCCGATCCCATCTCGGGGGATTCTGGAGATCTCCTCCGGCACCCTCGCCGGAGAGGGGATTCATCTCCCGGAGGACTCTACACCGCCATGGTCGCCTCCGGAGTGATGAGTGAGTAGTTCACCCCTGGACTATGGGTCCATAGCAGTAGCTAGATGGTTGTCTTCTCCTCATTGTGCTTCATTGTTGGATCTTGTGAGCTGCCTAACATGATCAAGATCATCTATCCGTAATACTCTATGTTGTGTTTGTCGGGATCCGATGGATAGAGAATACCATGTTATGTTAATTATCAAGTTATTACATATGTGTTGTTTATGATCTTGCATGCTCTCCGTTACTAGTAGAGGCTCGGCCAAGTTTTTGCTTTTAACTCCAAGAGGGAGTATTTATGCTCGATAGTGGGTTCATGCCCGCATTGACACCGGGACAGTGACGTAAAGTTCTAAGGTTTTGTTGTGCTCGTTGCCACTAGGGATAAAACATTGGCGCTATGTCCGAGGATGTAGTTGTTGATTACATTACGCACCATACTTAATGCAATTGTCCGTTGCTTTGCAACTTAATACCGGAAGGGGTTCGGACGATAACCTGAAGGTGGACTTTTTAGGCATAGATGCGATTGGATGGCGGTCTATGTACTTTGTCGTAATGCCCAATTAAATCTCACTATACTTATCATGCCATGTATGTGCATTGTTATGCCCTCTCTATTTGTCAATTGCCCGACTGTAATTTGTTCACCCAACATGCTTTTATCTTATGGGAGAGACACCTCTAGTGAACCGTGGACCCCGGTCCATTCTTTAATACTCGAAATACAAATCTGCTCGCAATACTTGTTTTACTCGTTTTCTCTGCAAACAATCATCTTCCACACAATACGGTTAACCCTTTGTTACAGCAAGCCGGTGAGATTGACAACCTCACTCGTTTCGTTGGGGCAAAGTACTTTGGTTGTGTTGTGCAGGTTCCACGTTGGCGCCGGAATCTCCGGTGTTGCGCCGCACTACATCCCGCCGCCATCAACCTTCAACGTGCTTCTTGACTCCTACTGGTTCGATTAAACCTTGGTTTCTTACTGAGAGAAACTTGCCGCTGTGCGCATCACACCTTCCTCTTGGGGTTCCCAACGGACGTGTCAATTACACGCATCAGGGGCCTTTGGTTCCGGACATAGACATGTGCAAACAACTTGTAGATACAATCTAAGCAATAAGTATAGAGCTTAAATCTAAGATCATGCCACTCGGGCCCTAGTGACAAGCATTAAACACAACAAGATTGCAGCAACAATAACTTCACAAACTTTATAGATAGACTAATCATAATGTAACAATCCATCGGATCCCAACAAACACAACACCGATTACATCAGATCAATCTCAATCATGTAAGGCAGCTCATGAGATCATTGTATTGAAGTACATGGGGGAGAGAATACCAACTAGCTACAGCTAGAACCCGTAGTCCATGGGGGAACTACTCACGGAGCATGATGGAGGCGGTGGCGTTGATGGAGATAGCTTCCGGGGGCACTTCCCCATCCCGGCGGCGTGCCGGAACAGAGATTCTGTCCCCCGAATTGGAGTTTCGCGATGGCGGCGGCGCCCCTGGAGTCTTTCCAGAGTTTCGTCAATTGGTATCGCGTTTTTAGGTCGAAAGGGGTCTTATAGGCGAAGAGGCGGCGCAGGAGGATGCCTGGGGGGCCCACACAGTAGGCCGGCGCGGCCAGGCCTGGGGCCGCGCCGCCTTATTGTGTGGTGGCCCTCTGGCCCGCCTCCGACTCTCCTTCGGTGTTCTGGGGTCTTCCGGGAAAATAAGATACTGGGTCTTCGGTTCGTCGAATTCCGAGAATATTGCCCGAACAGCCTTTCTGGAACCAAAAACAACAGAAAACAGGAACTGGCACTTCGGCATCTCGTTAATAGGTTAGTTTCGGAAAATGCATAAAAACATTATAAAGTGCAAGCAAAACATGTAAGTATTGTCATAAAACAAGCATGGAACATCAGAAATTATAGGTACGTTGGAGACGTATCAACGGGAAGTGACACCTAGGTTACGCAACTTTACTTGGAAAATGAATCTAGTGACATAAGAAAATGCGGAGAAGGGGAGGCGATGTTTTAGCTCACCCTCGGCGACCGGAGAGAATCGCGGACACAACGACACGGTGGTCACGACGGGGCGGGCACGACGGGGCGGTCACGACGAGGCCTAGTTTAAACAACAACAAAATTAGTCAATGCAAAAAGTAAAAAAAAAAAAATCCTATTTCAATTTCCAACTCTATTTCATTTTCACAAATTAATCATACAATTCTATTTCTATTTCCAACTCTATTTCATTTTCACAAATTAATCATACAATTCTATTTATATTTCCTAGTACTAAATAGCTAGAAAAATAAAAAAAATGCACAAAAAGTAAGTGAGATATACCTCACTGCCGGCCATGGTGGGTAGGGCTCCGGGCGCCGGGAGGAGGAGGGGGCAGCGGCGCCGGGGGCGGGTGCGGAGGTGGCGGGTTGGGCGTAGATGTAACATCCCAAAAATTCAGAACAAAACAAATGAATTTCCCTAGTTCCAAATTTTGGAACCAACAAAAACTTTTATTAAATTAAGTGTGATACATAGTGATCTTGCTTAATTCATGTGCTATTGCCATGATTGCTTGTTATAGTAGTTTGAAATAACCTTAAACCCTAAACCTCACCCCTCTTTTCACCATCCTAGTTAAAATAAAATAAAAGGAAATTAAATAAGAAAAAGGCATATGTGCCTATGGCTATTTTTATAAATCTTTACCCTAGACCCTCCTACCTTGTTTAGAGGTTTGGAAAACCTTCATACACTCTACCTAGCACTTATCAAACCAAATCCAAAGTGAAACCAAAGAAATTAAAAAGAAACTAAAAATGCCCTAGAGGCATATGAGAGTAAAATGCAAATTTATGAATTTGGGAACCTTGAACCTAATACTTGTTATGAATGGTGGGATCACTCCTATATACCATTTCAACACTCAACAACACCATTTGGGTCAAGCCAAGTCAAATTAAAACTCAAATGCAACATATGCATAAAGGCATATGTGACACATAGCCATAATACCCAATTTTTGCCCCTATGACTCTAAACCTTGACCAAATGATATGAAACCATCTCCCAACCTAATATAACCCTAAATTGACCCTAACCCATGCCCAAGTAAAGCAAGGTGAACAATTTACAAAAATAATAAAATTTGACACATCACCTCTTATGTGTTATGGCCATTTTTGCAAATCTTTGATCAAGACCTTTTGAAATGGATTCAATGGTTTGAAAATGTTACTAAACTAATAAGAATAACATTAGAGTCAACAAAAGTCAAATCAAATGGAGAGAAATCAAATAATGAGAAGAAACCCATTTATCTCTCACATACACTTAGGCCAAAAATGCAAATCCTCACCAAAGGCCACCATGGCTTGATCTTTGGTTTCTAAAATACTTATATAACTCAAACAAACCCAAATGCATCAAAGAAACCAGAATCAATTCGAAATTTAACTCAAAACCATCTCACATGTGATGATGGTCATTTGTGTGATTTTTAACATGATCCCCACTTTACCCCCTGGTTTTGACTTTTCTTCAAACTAAACTTGGTCAACCATTACCATGTAATCCAAGACCAAGTCAAGGTGAACAACTTCTCTGTTGACCATCACTACTGAAGTTGACCAGGTTGACCAGAAATGAATTGACAAGTGGAGACTTTGAAACAAAGAGAAGATGACCCCCAATTTGAATTCTTGCAAACCTTCACCAAAATGGACACCACCATTCCATCACATTAAATATATGAATGAAGTTCACCAAAAATAATTTCAAAATTCAAAACTTTTTCTCATGCGGCCATTGTGTCGAACACCTGGCAGGCAGCATCTAGCTTTTGTGTTACATCTCATTATCCACTGGATTTTAGCCTAAACCTCTTTTAGCTTGTGATGATCACACTCCTCTGCAACCCCTGCATCGAGCCCGTCCTTTCCCCATCGTTTAAAGTGGAGAAACAAACCTAAACTAAGCATGCCGTGCACCATGCCGGCCATGCTTGCCACTCCTCTCTCTGGCCTTCCCCTCTCACTTTCACCGTGTCACAGAGCTTCCTCTACACACAAGGACGACACCAGTACCAAGCCACAGCTCGCCGAGCCACGGCATTGGCCCGCACCAGCACGCCCAGCACCGTGCCAGGACGTGCCAGGCACGGGGTGACCACGCTCTGGAGAGCGCCAGAGCATCTCGCGCCCTATCAACGTCGTCCTCCCCCTGCATCCCTAGGCCTGTGACGAGAACCGCCACCCGCACCTCTACCTCGTAGACGCACTCGATCGACTGCCGCCGCCTTGTCACCGTCGTCCTCGTCGGAATTATACCGCGCACGCCGTGGCAGAACTCGCATGCGCCCGAGCCACTCCATCACGCCCTGGACGCGCTAGCTGTACCTTGAGCATCGTCGTGATGTCGCCTACCCGTAGCCGTCCTTACCTTGCCCTTTGGCACGCCAGAAACGCCGCGCCATGGCCGCTCCTCCACAGCACCCACGACACCCTCGCCCTCCTATAAAAGGAGCACCTCCTCGACCCAATCGTTCACACCACTCTGCTCCCCTCTCACCACTGAGTCTTCCAGCACCACTAGCTCATCCAATTAGCGCCGGAGTCGCCCCAATTTGAGGATCGGAGTCGCCGGAGCCCGCAGATCGCCGTCGCCGATTCACGCCGCCCCGAGCCTCGCCGACGGTACCAGTCGCTTCCTCGTCCACGCCAACGTCGACCAGCACCCAGCAGAACCCCGCGGGAACCTCGGTACGCTCTCCGACCCCCCAGTCACGCCGCCGGCACGTCGGGATCCCGTCGGAGACGACGACGATCCTCGACCACCCGATCTGTTTCTAATCCGACGGTTTGCAGCACGCGTACCGTTTCGCTCGACTAAGAGCCGCTGACATGTGGTCCCCACCTCGTCAGGCAGCCCACGCGCACCAGATGCGTGTTGGGCCGCGCAGTGTTCGTTTATTTCGTTTCGGCCCGTTAGGTTTTCCCGCGTGGCCCAAAAATTCAAATATGATTTAATCCATTTAGTTCAAATCCAATACCGTCGCCAAGTTCAAAATTGAATAGTTTGAAATCTACTTCACCAAATTGAACAAATTTTATATATTCAGAATGCTAATGAAATTATCTACACAACGCCACTGGCCTCGTGTGCAAATTCGTAATTAAATTCAAATGATAAAAATAACAAGGCAGGGCCTTTTCTAACTTCAAATAAATATTAAAAATTATCTATAAATAATTTTTAGTTGATTCCAACTCTAATCAATCACATTTGACATAATCTAATTGTTTATGTAAAAATATAGCATAGTTATTTTGCATGATCATGGACTAGATCCAAATAATGACTATGGAGCCATTTCTAGTCCATTTAACACATACACATAAACTTATTTAAATAGTATGGGAGCTTCTCTCTCATTTAAATTGTGATCCTAAGTAATTCAAATAGAGGTACCGACCTTGGTCTAATAAGCCTCATGCTTGGTTACTTAGAGACATTAAACCATTTCCATGCTAGTATTAAAATGCATGAGGTGTAGCACCTCATTTAAATTTCCACTCTCAAATAATAAATATGAGTGTTGACCTTGGTCAACCTATACTCATATCTTATTATTAGTTGAAGAGATTAAATCCTAATAAGATTCAATGAGAGGAAATTATTTCCTCCAAAGCATTAAAGAGCTACACTAATAAATAATTATAATGAGAGGAAATTATTTTTCGTTAAAATAGAACAAAGTAAATCACCATGCTAATAAGATGTGATGCTAGCATAGGCTTGTGTGAATCTTTGGTGTGTTTAGCCTAGCATGCAAGTTTTGTGTGGTGATTGTATCCTCGTATTCGTTTATAGACGCTAGTACCGAAGGCTACGAAGGGGACGACGAGAACATCTACGGAGAAGAAGGAGGAACATTTTGATCCATACACCAACCAAGGCAAGCTAGACTAATGCAAGTTATAATGTTGCAAGCTAACACTCTTGCAAGTCCCAAGTGCAAAGCTCTACCAGAGCAAGGCACCATCACCATTTATTTTTATGTTCAATAAACCTATCCCATGTTTTTACCTTGCAATTATTTTGCTTATTGTATTTCAAAGCTTATTTTTGATTTATGATTCACTTGGGCTAGAATAGAACAAGAGCATCAAATTTAGCCTAAAGCAAACAAAGCTAGATAGCACCCCTCATGACTAGTTGCTATTGCTAAAGAAATAAAATTAACTACTCTAGATGGGAACACGTGAAATGAAATAACTTTGAAAGATTTTGAAGGTGAATGTGACATGAATGCTTTGGTGAATTTTGATGAAAACTGATGGTTGGGTTCGGATGCGATACCATTCCAATTTACGAGTACCCCCACAATACCTGATTATGGGTAGGGCTTAACTGGAAGTTTATGTGTCTTAGTATGGGTTCCCTCTAAACAAGCGTCATCGGGGTTATGCCAAAAGCTGCCTCCACAACACAAAAGAAACGACGTTAAAGAGGAGGTGAATGTCCGGCCCAAGCCCTGTGCAGTTCCCAGGCTGACAGTCTGTCTTCACTGGGAGGCCAAGCTCATGGGGAGAGGTGCCTATACTAAGATATGTAAGGGAAAGGTTATGGTTGATGATCCGCGTACTGAGTTACGATTATTCAGGGTTACCCCTGACGGATGTAATCAAAAGTTGTGGCACAAGTGTACAACCTCTGCAGAGTGTAAACCTATTCGAATAGCCGCGTCCACGGTTAAGGACGGTTGGAAAGGCCATACTGTTCCGTCATCAGACCATTTTCAAAAATGTGACATATGACTTGTGTTTTGAATTTTGAAAGGTGCATGGTGAATTTGATTTAAATTACAACCGAGTTGTGGGAATGACACTAATGTTCCCACTTGAATTAGTTTAGCAAATGAAGAGTCTTTACTAAATGTTTATGAAATAAACTTGGCTTTATGCAAATACACCTAGAGCTTAGTATCCCCTTACTGAAATTGATAGTGCTTACACTAGTACTAGTTTGCGAGTACTTTAAAAGTACTCATGGCTTTGTTCCTGGCTATTCAAATGGCCAGACTCTGAAGGAGAACAGCAGTACGAGGAAGATGGACAGCAGGACGTCTACGACAACTAGGACTACTCCTGACGTCAAGCGTTGGCCTGTGGATTAGATAGCCACTACTACTTCGCTTCCGCTATTTGTGATGTTCGTTGATCAATAGATCAACTACTATTGTAATATTGGATCATGTGATCTACCCTTGTAAGACGATTATGTGTTGTAATAAATGATGACTCTATGATATTCAACTATTATGTCTCGCAACAACAATATTCCTGGGATTGCGATGTACGGCATAATAGGCATCTGGACTTAAAAATCCGGGTGTTGACAGCAGAGCTGGCGGGTGCGAGGAGGAGCTGGCGGCGGGCTCGGGCTCAGGACAGGGGAAGGGGATGGGGACGCGGCGCGGTGAGGTGAGGCGATGGCGGCGGCGCGGTGAGGAGCTGGCGGCGGGGAGCGGCTCGGGAAGCGCAGGCGATGGCGGGCGGGCGGCTCGGGAGGCGCAGGCGGCGGCGGGCAGGCGGGAGGCAGCGGGAAGGCTCGGGCTCGGGGGAGGGCGCGTGGTTAGGGCAGGCTCGGGCTCGGGGAGATGCTGAAACGGTCCGGCTTGACCAACTCGACCGGCCTGGTCATAACCCTAGGGTATATGCCGAGGGCCACCCTCGGCATAGCTTTTTTTTTGTTTTTTCTCTTACTTATTTTTCTGACTACATTATACTAATATATATATAATAATAGGTTCATATCCCCTCAAAAAAAAAAGTTTCATATAATTTTTTTGACTGTGTCGATGTTAAATCCGCACCCCAAATCGGCATAGACCCCTTTTTTTTCTTTTTTCAATTTATTTTTTATTTAAATTTTCTTAATGTCAATTATGAAAATAAAAAATATTAATATAGGTCCATATAAATTTGTTTTAATCTTCTACATTCCCAAGCTATGTGCATAAAAAAAATTACCATCTTAACTTAATAGTTTCTCCCGTAGACGAAACCCTAATCCGGTAGCCCCGCAGATCTACCCCTTTGACCGACCTCCGATGACAGCTGACCCATGGACTTTTCTCTTCCTTTGTGTTGTGTTAGGTCATCGGAACATGTAGTATCAATAGTTACCCTATCGACGCATCAATATTCCCACCGGTAGAAGAAACCCTAATCTGGGAGCCCCGCAGATCTACCCCTTTGACTGCATCCCATCGGGGGTCCCCCGGTGGGCATATGCATCCATTTGAGCTTGGTTAGGTCATAGGTACATGTGGAAACAAGGATCATCCCATATGATCTCAAGTTTCTCTCCGGTTCACCTCCGAGGGAGTTCCCCCCTATTCATGCAGAATCTGCCTAAGTGTAGGAACCCCCTATCCGAGAAGCCGGACACACCTGGGGGGTAGCTTTGGGTATAAAACAATCTCAAATCACTTTTGTGCGTTCCATGTGGACACACACAAGTTTTGGGGCCATTCCCTAGATCCGATGCTCGATTTCCGACGAAACACTAGTTCTGTTGACCGCGCGGTCCACCCCTTTGACTGCATCCCATCGGGGTCCCCGGTAGGCATATGCCTCCATTTGAGCTTGGTTAGGTCATAGGTACATGTGGAAACAAGGATCATCCCATATGATCCCAAGTTTCTCTCCGGTTCACCTCCGAGGGAGTTCCCCCCTATGCATGCAGAATCTGCCTAAGTGTAGGAACCCCCTGTCCGAGAAGCCGGACACACCTGGGGGTAGCCTAGGATATAAAACCATCTAAAATCACTTTTATGCATTCCATGTGGACACACACAAGTTTTGGGGCCATTCCCTAGATCCGATGCTCGATTTCTGACGAAACCCTAGTTCTGTTGACCGCAAGGTCTACCCCTTTGACTGCATCCCATCGGGGGTCCCCCGGTGGGCATATGCCTCCATTTTATCTTGGTTAGGTCATAGGTACATGTGGAAACAAGGATCATCCCATATTATCTCAAGTTTCTCTCCGGTTCACCTCCGAGGGAGTTCCCCCCTATACATGCAGAATCTGCCTAAGTGTAGGAACCCCCTGTCCGAGAAGCCGGACACACCTGGGGGGTAGCCTAGGATATAAAAACATCTCAAATCACTTATGCATTCCATGTGGACACACACAAGTTTTGGGGCCATTCCCTAGATCCGATGCTCGATTTCCGACGAAACCCTAGTTCTGTTGACCGCGCGGTCTACCCCTTTGACTGCATCCCATCGGGGGTCCCCCGGTAGGCATATGCCTCCATTTGAGCTTGGTTAGGTCATAGGTACATGTGGAAACAAGTATCATCCCATATGATCCCAAGTTTCTCTCCGGTTCACCTCCGAGGGAGTTCCCCCCCTATACATGCAGACTCTGCCTAAGTGTAGGAACCCCCTGTCCGAGAAGCCGGACACACCTGGGGGGTAGCCTTGGGTATAAAACCATATCAAATCACTTTTGTGCATTCCATGTGGACACACACAAGTTTTGGGGCCATTCCCTAGATCTGATGCTCGATTTCCGACGAAACACTAGTTCTGTTGACCGCGCGGTCTACCCCTTTGACTGCATCCCATCGGGGGTCCCCCGGTAGGCATATGCCTCCATTTGAGCTTGGTTAGGTCATAGGTACATGTGGAAACAAGGATCATCCCATATGATCCCAAGTTTCTCTCCGGTTCTCCTCCAAGGGAGTTCCCCCCTATACATGCAGAATCTGCCTAAGTGTAGGAACCCCCTGTCCGAGAAGCCGGACACACCTGGGGGGTAGCCTAGGATATAAAACCATCTCAAATCACTTTTATGCATTCCATGTGGACACACACAAGTTTTGGGGCCATTCCCTAGATCTGATGCTCGATTTCTGACGAAACCCTAGTTCCGTTGACCGCGCGGTCTACCCCTTTGACTGCATCCCATCGGGGGTCCCCCGGTGGGCATATGCCTCCATTTGATCTTGGTTAGGTCATAGGTACATATGGAAACAAGCATCATCCCATATGATCTCAAGTTTCTCTCCGGTTCACCTCCGAGGGAGTTCCCCCCTATACATGCAGAATCTGCCTAAGTGTAGGAAACCCCTGTCCGAGAAGCCGGACACACCTAGGGGGTAGCCTAGGATATAAAACCATCTCAAATCACTTTTATGCATTCCATGTGGACACACACAAGTTTTGGGGCCATTCCCTAGATCTGATGCTCGATTTCCGACGAAACCCTAGTTGTGTTGACCGCGCGGTCTACCCCTTTGACTGCATCCCATCGGGGGTCCCCCGGTAGGCATATGCCTCCATTTGAGCTTGGTTAGGTCATAGGTACATGTGGAAACAAGGATCATCCCATATGATCCCAAGTTTCTCTCCGGATCACCTCCGAGGGAGTTCCCCCCTATACATGCAGAATCTGCCTAAGTGTAGGAACCCCTGTACGAGAAGCCGGACACACCTGGGGGGTAGCCTTGGGTATAAAACCATCTCAAATCAATTTTGTGTATTCCATGTGGACACACACAAGTTTTGGGGCCATTCCCTAGATCCGATGCTCGATTTCCGTCGAAACACTAGTTCTATTGACCGCGCGGTCTACCCCTTTGACCGCATCCCATCGGGGGTCCCCCGGTAGGCATATGCCTCCATTTGAGCTTGGTTAGGTCATAGGTACATGTGGAAACAAGGATCATCCCATATGATCCCAAGTTTCTCTCCGGTTCACCTCCGAGGGAGTTCCCCCCTATACATGCAGAATCTTCCTAAGTGTAGGAACCCCCTGTCCGAGAAGCCGGACACACCTGGGGGGTAGCCTAGGATATAAAACCATCTCAAAACACTTTTATGCATTCCATGTGGACACACACAAGTTTTGGGGCCATTCCCTAGATCCGATGCTCGATTTCTGACGAAACCCTAGTTCTGTTGACCGCGCGGTCTACCCCTTTGACTGCATCCCATCGGGGGTCCCCCGGTGGGCATATGCCTCCATTTGAGCTTGGTTAGGTCATAGGTATGTGGAAACAAGGATCATCCCATATAATCTCAAGTTTCTCTCCGGTTCAACTCCGAGGGAGTTCCCCCCTATACATGCAGAATCTGCCTAAGTGTAGGAACCCCATGTCCGAGAAGACGGACACACCTGGGGGGGTAGCCTTGGATATAAAATCATCTCAAATCACTTTTGTGCATTCCATGTGGACACACACAAGTTTTGGGGCCATTCCCTAGATCCGATGCTTGATTTCCGATGAAACCCTAGTTCTGTTGACCGCGCGGTCTACCCCTTTGACTGCATCCCATCGGGGGTCCCCCGGTGGGCATATGCCTCCATTTGAGCTTGGTTAGGTCATAGGTACATGTGGAAACAAGGATCATCCCATATGATCTCAAGTTTCTCTCCGGTTCAACTCCGAGGGAGTCCCCCCCTATACATGCATAATCTGCCTAAGTGTAGGAATCCCGCCCTTTTTTCCCGCCCACCCTTTCCCGCTGCTTCTCTCCCGCCCTTTTTTCTCGTCATGATTTCCCGCCAAGTTTTCCCGCCCACCCTTTCCCGCTCATTCTCTCCCGCCAAGTTTTCCCGCCCACCCTTTCCCGCCCATTCTCTCCCGCCAAGTTTTCCCGCCGTTTCAGCCCCTCGTCGGCCTATATATAGCCATGTCTTCTCCACTAATAGCACCAGCAACATTTCTCCCCTCATCACTTCTCTCATCCAACAGCACCACAAAATCCTCTGAGCTGAGCTGCCGCTGAGATGGCTCCTCATCGCCGTAGCAACACGGGCTTCATCGGCGTTCGCCTGCGGTCTGCGGGGCATTTCGCGGCTGAAATCACCGCCGGTGGAACGCGTGTGTGGCTCGACACCTTCTACACGAAGGAGGTTGCTGCCCGCGCATACGACGTTGCGGCTTGGAGGTTTGGCCGGCCGCGCCACGAAATGAACTTCCCAGAGGTCAGGTCTCTGACGGAAGCTCAGAGTCTCTCTACTGAGCCGCTACTTCGCTCACAGGGTGAAGCGCGGCGGTACAGGGCTGGCCAGCGGCGGATTGATACCACCGAGGCGGACGAGCAGTTCATGGCACAGTGGCGCAGAGACCATCCCGAAGACGTCGAGGCAATGCGCGCATTCTGGAAGGACAAGCAGGCGTACAGGAGAGAGAGAGGAGGGCGGGAAAGCGGCGAGAGGAAGGCCGAGGTTGAAGCGAGTATGCCAAAGGAGAGGCGTCGACATGGGGGAGAATGATGAACGGTGGTCGTGGAACCTCACAACCACCGCTTCGGAGGACACCCCCAGCGAGGATGAAGATTTCGACTTCTCTGATTAATATGTGTGTGTGTCGAGTCCGTGTGTCTAGCGGGTCATGCGTCGACCCAGTGTTAAGTGCTTTGTTTGTGTGTGGGTGTAGTTTCTTTAAATGTTTTGGTTTGTGTGTGGGTCTAGTTCTTTAAGTGTTTTGGTTCCTGTGTGGGTGTAGTTTCTTTAAGTGTTTTGGTTCCTGTGTGTGGGTGTAGTCCTTTAAGTGTTTCGGTTCGTGTGTGGGTCTAGTACTTTAAGCGCTTTGGTATGTGTGTGGGTCTAGTTATTTAAGTGTTTTGTATCGTGTGTGGGTCTTAAGTTCTTAAATGTATCACTTTTCTCTCCAGTTCACCTCCGAGGGAGTTCCCCCCTATACATCCAGAATCTGCCTAAGTGTAGGAACCCCCTGTCCGAGAAGCCGGACACACCTTGGGGGGTATCCTTGGATATAAAACCATCTCAAATCACTTTTGTGCATGCCATGTGGACACACACAAGTTTTCCAGCGATTCCGACGCTCCGGTGGTCTGTATCTTGGAAAACCCTAGGGCCGGGACCCCACGGATCTACCCCTATAGCTTTCTCCGTGCGAGGGTTTACCGAGTGGACTTTTTTATTTGTTTTGCTTTGTTTAGGACATATGTACATGGAAACCATAGGTTGGGCATACTTTACCATAAAATAGGCTCCGTTTGAGCCATGGCGGGGGTTTCCACATACAGATCCTGGATTTTACCAAGTGGTAGCCCATTATGCGGAAATCGTCAACGCCGGGTACATCCAAGGTTAGCCAAACCTTACATCACACTTGTACATATATGTTAGGGGCAGATGCAATTTTTCCAACAATTCTGACGCTCCGGTGATCTGTATCTTGGGAAACCCTAGGGCGGGACCCCGCAGATCTACCCCTAGGGTTAGGGTTAGGGTTATAGTTAGGGTTAGCAATGTATGTGGAAACCCTAGGGTTAGGGTTAGGGTTAGAGTTAGGGTTAGGGTTAGAGTTAGGGTTAGAGTTAGCGTTAGCCATGTATGTGGAAACCCTAGGGTTAGGGTTAGGGCTAGAGTTAGGGTTAGGGTTAGGGTTAGAGTTAGGGTTAAAGTTAGGGTTAGGGAAACCGTAGGGCGGGGACCCCGCGGATCTACCCATATGTACATCGATAGCAAATGTTGGGCCTAGTGGCTCCGGTTGACCCGTCTGCGAAGAGCGTCACCCGTGGGACCTACATATGCCATCTACGAATTTTTAAAAAATAGAACCATTTTTTACATAATTCATACTAGTAAATAAATAATAGAAACATAATATAAAGTAATATGAGAGAGAGAAAAAAGAAAAAAATAAAAAAAATCTATATGCCGAGGGTGGCCGTCGGCATAGGGGGGCCATGCCCTATGCCGAGGGTAGCCCTCGGCGTCTGTGAGACGCCGTGAGAGGGCCGTCATGTCGCCGCTGGAACAGGCACCATGCTACTGCCTACGCCGAGGGCCAGGTAGACGCCGACGGCAGCCCTCGGCGTAGGAACCTGTACGCCGACGGTATCTAGACGCCGACGGTCGGCTTCCGGCGCTGCCCCGGCGAGGCCGTACGCCGACGGCCCCGATAAAAAGCCCTCGGCGTAGGGTTTGGCCGTCGGCGTCTCCGCCCATTCCTGTAGTGATAATATACGCATGGATCTATACGTGTTTCAATTTAGCCATATGGGCTAATACAGGCTAGATATGACTTAATTAATCGTTTTTAGTTGCGACTTAACTAATTGTTTTTTTTTTTGCGAAAAGACATAACTAATTGTTTTTTTTTGCGAAAAGACATAACTAATCGTTAATGAAGAATTAGAGCGATCTCATCTCTAACATGTGATTGAAGCTAGGGTGTAAGGAGTGCTGCATTAATCCTACACGTACGCAAACTGTGTAACCTTTACGGGCTGCCGTGGAGTCTCGTGTTTGGGCTGATTCTTTTTCCTTCCTTGAACTGTAGAGCACATATTGATCTGGTGTGCCACGAGTTGGGTGACGATCACTATCGCCGCACCGAAACAGTTTTGGGTTGCTCCTATATATACGTAGGTGTTGTTCGCCTCTAGTCTGCACTCTGCACAACCATCACTCTCCCGCCATTCCCCGCCCTGCCGCCCATGAAGTCCACGGTGTCGTACTACGATTTATGCTTATGCCTCTTCTTGGCTCTCCTCTTCTATGCCGTCCTACGCGCCGTTTCCGGCAGCGGCGGCACCAAGCATCCCCGCTTGAGGCTGCCTCCCGGCCCGTGGCAGCTGCCGGTCATCGGCAGTCTGCACCACCTGGTGCGCGGGCTCCCGCACCGCACCATCCGCGACCTTTCCCTCCGCCACGGCCCACTGATGCTGCTCCGGGTGTGCGAGCGTGTGGCCATCGTCGTCTCTTCCGCAGAGGCCGTGAGGGAGATCTACAAGGGCAACGAGGCCCTCTTCTCGGAGCGGCTAAGTAGCCCGGGAATCGACGAGATCTCGAGGCATGGCCAAGGGATCGTTTTCGCGCCCTACGGCGACCACTGGCGCCTGCTTCGTCGGATCCTCGTGACGGAGCTGCTCAGCGCGCGGCGCGTCGAGGCGTTTCGACGCATCCGAGAGGAGGAGGCGGCCCGCCTCGTATGGTCCGTTCAGGCGGCGTCATCGCCTTCTGGTGGCGGACTCGTGAACATCAACGAGCTGCTCGACGAGTTCATGACAGACTCGGTTGTGCGCGCCATCTTCGGCGACAAACTGCCCGACAGAGCCGCGTTCCTTAGGACTGTCAGACAAGGAGTGCAGCTGTCGTCACTGTTCGATCTCAGGGACCTCTTCCCTTCATCGCGGCTCGTGCGGCTTCTGCCACGCAGAGGCGGCAAGGCGGAGCGGCAGCGTCTAGAGGCGTTCAGGCTCATGGATAACATCCTCAAGGCTCACGAAGAGAGGAGGGTGGCCAGAGATGAAGACCAGGAACAGGACCTGGTCGACGTGTTGCTGAGTATCCAGAGAGAAGGCGCCATGCGAGTTTCGCTTACCGACGGAGTCATAAGGGCAGTGCTGCTGGTAAGATCTTGATGTCTCTCAAACTCGAACATTTTCCATTGATTACGCACTATCACGTAGTTCGACCTTTCTTCCGATAAAAAAGAAAGGGTGTGTCAGCTGCAAACCGCTCATGACTAGCATGAATTATAAATTAGTTAACTAACACATGTTGCAACTCGTATGCAACTAGACGAATCATGATACAATTTTGTGGTCTACAAATCGATTTTTTTTTTTTTTTGAGGAAATTACAGCAGGAGAGGCTCCTACTGCTCATATATTAAAAATGGAAAAATATTTACATAATTTTACAAGGAAACCAGGACTAAGCCATGGCTCCTAAACGACAACACACTAGAACACTTCAAACTCTTAGAGGTTAGAGCAGCTACAAAGGAGTTTATATTTTCTCTAAGCTCCGGTTTCACCCTGCAGCTTAGAAGGTCAGAATCCACTGAAAAATTGATTAGCCAGGACTGATTGAGAACTAACCTACCTCTCACTCACTGAGAAATAGCAAAATCAAAAGGAAAAAAGCCCAAGCTTGATAGATGGCTAAATCTTCACCATTACAATTCCAAACTTATCTTCCATATTAATGTAATACGTATTAAGAAGATTATGGCCTTATTTACTTCTCTAGTATTTGAAGTTTTGAACCTCAACGAGTTTGGGATGAGAGAGGATATGGTGAATCCGTCTATATCACACCATTCCCTCTAATTTCCTCAAATACACTTTCACCCCATTACCCCCAGTTCGGTGAAGAGTGTTTGATCTAGATTATCACATGACATACCTGCATAGGAAACTCGCTATTGACGATTTTTCGGGATTCGGAACAACCCCCCTCCAATATCCTGAAATACACTTCAAGAAGACTAATAATAACACAAGGCCTGTATGAGAGGGGACATAGTCATCTCCAAACAAACGACATACAATATGCGTCCCAGGTGGCCTTGTGCGGTGATGTGGAAGGGGACGGAGGGGGCTCCTACATGCCGCTTGACGCGATACCGAAGGAGTCGACGCACTGCACATTTTTTTTAAACATAAGGCTCGAGAGCCCAGCTTTAAATTAATAAAGCCATCAACCGGCTAGGATACAATGGTGCTGATTACACAAACTTGAACAAGGTAAAAGAAAGAGGCAAAGCCCTAGAGGAACTACGAGAGAATCCCACTCGGCAGCGCCACCAAAGAGCCCACAAGTACAAGCTACGGAGAACTGCCGCGGACGGAAAGAGACGTGCCAAGCGAGGGGAAGAAGCACCAGCGTCAAAGAGATGAAGATCCGGCTCCGAGACCACCTCGCCTTGCTGCCGCCGAAGGAGGGACCCTTCCCATCTCATCGGCCAACACAGAACCTAGCGGTGGTGGAGCGCCCAAAGAAAGCCTTGAACTTGCTGACTGCCGCCATAGGCCTCACCAAAGACACACCCAAACCGCACCACCGTCATTGTCACCACACCGAAAGCCCTCTCGTCCCCTCAACCCAAAGCGGCGCCTCCAAGGAGGAGAACGACGCATTGCGCCATCGTCGCCCGGCCAAAGCCTGAGTTTTCACCCGGGAAGAAGAGGAATTAGGGGTGGGTTGCCTCACCAGCCCTTCAAGAAGGAGAACGGCGATAGAATCGTCGCTGCCGATGTGGCTAGCACCGAGCCAGCCAAGAGTTTCCCCCGGCAGCTCCCCACCGAACTCGCACGGACGCAGAACGGGCAGTCCGAGGACCAACCATGCCGTATCTGGCGCAGAAAGATCGGAAAGTGGAGACGCCAACGAACAGACGAAGAACGCGCCGGAGCACGACTACGCTGCACCAGCCATCCACCGACTCCTCACCGTCCACACGGCCAAGGAGATCGGCCAGCACCAGCGAACGCCACCCGCCTTCCGGTCAACGCACTGCACATGACACCATGCACATGAGAACTGCTCTGTTGAGCCACCACAAATCATCATTTCTTCCCCTTTCCCTTTTTTGTTTCTTTTTTTCCTTTTAAATCTGAGTAGTTTTAGAAATATACATATTTTTTAAATTGTGAACATTTTTAAAATTTAAAATTTTCAATAGTTATATTTTTCAAATTTTCATTTTAAAAAAAACTAAACATTTTTCAAATAAAACACTTTTCAAAATATGGACATTTTCAAAATTCTAACATTTTCAAATTATGAATATTGTTAAATCTAAACAATTTTTAAATATGAAAATTTAAAAACTAAACAAATGAACATTTTCAAAACTAGATCTTTTTAAATCTATACGTTTTAAAAATCCTAATGAAAAAACCTGGAAGAAACAAAAACCAGACAGAAACAGAAAACAACCCAAAACCGATAGAAAATCGGACCAAAACCAGATCAAACCGACAAAAACCAGGAAAAACCGCACTTACAGAAAAACTACTTGTTACTGGGCCTAGCCCAAAAGCTCGCGGGGGTACGCCGTGCGAACACCACGCCACACGGAGCGGCGCATAGATTTTTCCAGGATGGAGCGTCAAACTATTGTTTGTCTGAAAGTAGCTTTAGAGCATCTCCAGCCGCAGCCGCGTCCCTAAAGCGTCCCCAAAAGGATTTGGAGCGCGCCGGATCAAAAATGCGTTTCAGCCGCGTCCCCTAAAGCCCATTTTTATCCGGCGCGCCCCGATACGGTGTCCGGCGCCCCGAGCCCGTCCCCGTCTCCCAGGGGACGCACCGGGCACGCCGGACACAACGAAAAGCGAGGCGGGGAGTGGCGGGGCCAACCCGTCAGCGACACAGTTAATTTTAACCTAACCGTCGCCTACCTCGCGACGGAAGTTATTCGCGCGCAGTGACACACGGCGGCAACTTTGCCTTAATGGCGACGGAGGGGCAGGCGAGACGTCTCGTTGGTGCTGCGCAGCCTCCACGCGTCGCCGGCGTTCGCACGCCACCGCCCGTTCCCGCGCGATCTTCCCGCCTCTTCTCGCTTGTTCCCGCGCTTTCTTCCCGACGCCGGCGTCTATAAAAGGTCTCCCGGCTCAATGGTAGCCACCACACCCCGCCGGCAACAAACACAGCCCTCGTCGCTCCGCCGCCGTCTCCTCCTCCAAATGTGGCAATGGCGAACCGCCCCGGCGCTGGCCACTTCCCTCCACCGCCGTCTCCTCCACTTCCAGTCCCGGAATCGCAGGTCGACACCGACCCCGCGGCCCGAGATGAGCGGCGGCTTCCGCGGCGAGGGACGCCGCTTTGGCCTGGCTCTCGTCAGCAGCGGCGGGAGGTACTCGAGCAGCAGGCCCGCCAGCGGCGTGAGGCGGCGCACGCGGCGGATCTAGCGGCGTTCTACGCCCCTGCCCCCGCAGCTGAGGAGGCCGCGATTGCAACAGCGTGGCAGGAGCAGCAGTGCGACACCGTTGCGGCGGTTGACGCCTCGACGGGACAAGAGGCGCGACGGCGCCGGTACCGGGAGGAGATGGAGCAGCGGTGGGCTGATGAGCGCCGGCGCCAGCGCGATGAGCGGGAGGCGATGTACCGTGAACGGCGGGAGTCGATAGAGCGCCGGCGGCGGGCGTCGATCGAGCGCCAGCAGCAGGTGACGGCGGAGGAGCGTCGGCAGCGGGAGGCGGCGTTGACGGCGCTATGGGGGAGGCGGGCGGACCAGTTGGCGGCGGAGGCCGACGCGTTGGCGGCGGCGATGATGGAGGCGCCAACAGATGTGGAGGAGGAGGCGCCAATGGAGGAGGAGGAGGCCAAGGCGGAGGAGACCGAGTTGGAGGAGGACGACGACGACGAGTTCGAGTGGTCCGACGACGACGGGCCGCACCCGGACGAGACGGCCGATCAGCAACGCGCCCTCGTCGAGTCCTTCGAGTCGGAGAAGAAGCTCCAGGACGACGCCCGTGCCCGCGAAGAGGCGCAGATTCGTCGCGCCATCGAGCTCTCCCTCCAGGCGGCGCAGCAGGGGACGGCGGAGGACGCGCGGCGGGAGCGGCACCGTCTGGCCTGCGCCGAACGCAAGGAGAGGAGGCGCGCGCAGGAGGAGCTGCGGCGTAGGGGAGGCGACGACGGGGCGGGGCCGTTGAACGCACCGCCGGGCGGTCAGTAGTCTAGGTTTAGATGAAATCTAGCCGTTTTCATTCAAACTTTGTAATATATAATCAAAATTGAATGAAAACCTTTATTTTCGTGCACCAATATTCATTTGGGTGAGGCGTTTGGGGGATGCGGCTGGGGAGCGACGTCCCCCAAAGGCGGCACGAATAAAACACGTCCCCCAAAGGCTCAATCCGGCGCGGTTTGGGGGACGCTGGGGGGACGCGACTGAAGATGCTCTTACAACGCAAAACTTTTATATGGATGTTTAGAAAAATAAATCAGTTTTTTCTCGGTACTTGTACTTATGATTTTTTTCCAAGATGGAGCGTCAAACTATTGTTTGTCTGAAAGTAGTTTATTTTCTTAAGCACCCGGTTAAGAACCTTCTATTGTAGATGTTCTTAGTCATTTAAAAAATGTTTTTTTGATTGGCTAAAACATGTCATGTCGCCTTTTCAGTTAGGGCACGGTGATCCTATTGCCTGGACAAAAATTATGGATCACGATATATCTCCGCTTTTCAGTTTTAATCGGTGTTGCATGTAACCCAAGTCACTAATCATTTACTAGCATATATGTATCGAAGGAAAAAACACAAAATTGAAAAATAAGTTTGTTATGAGTTAAAACATATGCTACTTATGTACATGAATCATTTCCCACAGGATGTCTTCGGTGCAGCACTTGATACCACAACGACTCTTCTGCAATGGGCGATGGCCGAACTAATGGCAAACCCAAAGGTGATGTTGAGGGTGCAATCAGAGACACGAAGCGTTCTCACAGGACAATCCACAATACAAGACTCTGCGCTAAAGGACATGAATTACCTCAAGGCAGTTATCAAGGAAACGTTGCGTCTACACCCTCCCGCCTCTTTCTTTACAAGAGTGTGCCTGCAAAATTGCAAGATTCATGGGTATGACATCCCAAGAGGGGCAACTGTACTAACCAACATATGGGCAGTATCTAGGGACCCGAAGTACTGGGATGAACCAGAGATGTTCAGGCCGGAGAGGTTCGAAGGCGACGGCGATGTCGATTTTAGAGGTATGGACTTTGAGTTCACTCCTTTCGGGGTTGGGAGGAGGATTTGTCCGGGGATAGATTTTGCCCATACAAGTATTGAGATGGCTCTGGCTAGCCTTCTTTACCATTTTGACTGGGATCTGCCTAAAGGAGTTGAACCAGACAAAATAGATATGACAGAGGTGTTTGGAGCCACTCTTAACAGGAAGGCCGACCTATTTCTGCGTCCAATTCCTTATGTTCCTCTGTAAATGCCTGATCACCTCTAGATGAATAAGATGTGTTAAATCGCATGCTCTTAAAACATAGGCATGCGACTTATATATGTACACATTATGCATTAGTATGTAGTAATATATATAATTGTATTGTGTACTTTCACCAAGAGCGGTTCAATATACATATCTCTATCTCTATCTCTATCTCTACTATCTAAAAAGAAAGAACTTTCTCTGTTTTCTCCGGTCAGAGGTTTCATCCAACATATTTTCAATATGACCTTTTTGCCCTCCCACCAAACCTCAAACATTTTCATCAACCCACCAAAATCAACGCAATCACACCAAAAAGGAAACTCCGCCATTTCAGGTATTTGGCACCAATTAACGCACCAGAATCAAGGCAATCCTATACAGAGAAAAGGAAACTCCATCATTTGAGGTATTTGGCATCAATCAACTTACCAAAAAGGAACATCCCATACATCAAAATCGAAACTCCATTTCAGGGATTTCGCATCAAAGCAGAAGAAAGGAACATCACATATTGAAAAAGGAAACTCCATCATTTAACATGAACCAGATCGGTACTTGCCCCATATCTCTACAATTTCACACCCCTCAGATTGGTATGGTAATTATAACATTTCCTCTAATTGCGATTTCTGGTGCGTGCATATAAAGGGTACCTCAAGCATGGCTGGGTGAGAGATCTACTGGAATCAGACCTGTAATACAAAGCTGTATGCGGATCATCCGATAATTAAAGGGAGAGTTTACAAGCTGTGTTTGAATCATCAGGGAGAGTGAAGGTATGTAATCATACCTCTAAGCTGTATGCACTTCTGAAATTGGTTATCTCTCCACTTGTTAGAATGACTTACCTATGATTTGAGATTCAAGATCAATATGACTTGCTCTGCGGAACTTGCTGTTTCGAATCTGCAGTAATGAAAAGAACCTGAACAAATCATGCTTTGAACAAATCATGCTAGGAGGCCAGGTGTGTCAGGTCATAGTGTAGTTCATAATTCATAGTGTAGTAACCTGTTTTAATAGTTCACAAATACCATGCCTGATAGTATTTCCCATTTGTATGTAATCGGCAACAACAACAACATACTGGTATTATCTTACCTATAAATGTGGATAGAAAACATGTACTGGTATTATCTTTGCACTGCTATTATTCTATGGTATTATCTTTCCTCTGCTATTGTTCTAAAACGGCACATGTGCAGGTCCTCGTGATAGTTGTACCCGCAGCATGTATCAATTTTTTGATATATGAACAAAGCATGCTTTGGATAATGTAAATCATGAATAGGCTTACAGTTTGTTCATAATAGCTAAATGCATGGCCTTATAGTTTTTTCCCGCGGCATGTATCAAGTATTCGGTCTGTGAACCAAGCATGCTTTGGATAATGTAAATCATGAATAGCTAGGAGGCCGGTTGTGTCAGGTCATAATGTAGTAACTAATTCCAGCCTAATCAAGGTTTCATTTTACATCTAGATAGAGAGTAACCTGATTTTTAGAAGATTGAGGGACATAAGCTCATACAAAATTTAGGTACCTTGACTGAGATTTACTCAAACTTCCTTTTACATCTATAGAATAACCTTTTTTTGACAAGATATAACACAAACATATATTTAGGGACCTTGACTGAGATTTACTCAATAAGATAGCTGAAGTAATCCAGACCATAATATCAGAAAAGTAAACCAGACCATAATATCAGGAAAGGAATCCAAACCATGATCTCAGGAAAGTAATCCATACCATAATAACATATAGGAGTGAAAGGCTCTAATCTTACATTTGCTCTGATTTTCGCAGATGCAAATCAGTTTTCTCCCACAATTGTTTAACCAGATCTGCTCGACTCTTATTGGGTGTGGGCTTGGTGGGACTGGAAGAGTGTAGGGAGGAGAGCTGGGACAGTGTAGTACATTCATAGTACAAAATGATGTGCATCAGTAATTGACTAACAAAAGTAAGTTAGCTTTGGCCAACCTAAAGGCTTAATGTTTCAAATCTTTGTCAGTTCAAGATTTGCATTGCCGGCATATTGATTGTATAATCAAGACTTGGGTCTATAGACCTTGTACATTCTAGAACTAAGCTGTAATGGCTAGACATTACAGGTTGCTTAAGCAGCACTAACTCATCACAGTTAACAAATTACAAGCACACACATCCCTCACGCTAACAAATCAGGAATAACACCCACAATGCAACCATTAAGAAACTCACCATTCATACATCGCCTTTCTCGTAGTGGTCGAACTTTGTCAGTGGGGTCACGATGGACTGGAGCCTCACCCTCCCTCCACGCATGTTCTAATTGACACACACAAGTGTACAACAACCATCGTCGGCTAGTTTCTAGCTAACACTCGTGGCGCAATGGTGCATCAACTAAAGTGCCAAGGAATTCAATGATATCTGGTACTCCATGAGCTTCTCGGAGTGCTTCCATTCCTCTTCGCTTGATTCCTTAAAGACCCTAGGGGAAAGAAACAAACGCATTTCAGAAAATATTTACTTCAGAACATTATATTGATAGCTTTGGTAATTTAGGATATACATAACATTGTACTTAGTTGGAAAATCTCTTGAGGGCAACATTGTCACGGTCACAGTAGGCGTAGAGGGAGTGGTACCACCAAAAATTAGTCAAAGCCACTAATGCACTGAACCATGTGAGACTTTGAGCAGAAAAGACATCAAGATAAGAGCAGTTATGTTGTCATATATATACTCACGAACATAGTCTTCAGATGCGTCCTGGTAACAACACGAGTGGCTATTGCTATGACCTCAGACGTCGGTGATCTGGCTGGGGCAGGTGCAGGAGCCTGGGCTGGTACACGAGCTGGTGCTAATTTAGGAGCATGCTGGGCAGGTGCAGTAAACGGGGCCTGTTGTGGGTATACTTCCTGGGTGTACCATCGACAGTGCCTAGATTCGGCAAGCCCGGGTGGCCCACAGATGGTGATTAGGCATGTGGCCCATCGGGCGGCCCAGTTGCTGTTGATCCTGAAGGAAGATGTCCGGCCCAGGAGCAGGGAGCCGGATCCGACCGAACTTTGGAGAAACCCGGATCCATGCAGGCCCAGTAGGAATCCGGATCCGGGACGACGTATAGAGGGAGGCGGATCCTTGACGTACACGGCAAGACATAGTATTGTAGTTAGGCAAACCTGTAATCCGGCTAGGACTCTCCAGGTAAACCCTAGATCCGTGCGCCTTTATAAGCCGGATCCTGGGAGCCCTAGAGGCACAACCACAACTCATTGTAAAAACGCGAAAGCGCCCAGATAATTCCAGACAAGCAGCAGTAGGCCTTGTCATCGTGCAGGTGTTCCGAAGCTGGGTAAATCGCGTACCACCGTCCCGTGTGCACTCCGCCCTATGGCCCCTACTTCTTCTCCCCCTCGTGAGGATCCCTCCTGCGAGGAACCGTCGATTAGGCCACGACAGTTGGCGCCCACCGTGGGGCCTGCGGCGTCTGGAGGCCAGAACCGGGAGGGTTCCGCCATGTGAAGCTTCGACAACACCATCGCTGTGGGGCGTGTCCTTTACGCCGGAAATCTGCCGATCGTCCCTCCGGATGAGTGCTGGATTCCGGCTAAAACCGACCCCGTCAAGCTCTCCATCGTCCCAGTTGGCGGCATACACATCTTCATCGGGGAAACCGTCGATTCCGACGGAAACCCACTGGTAAGTAACGCTGACGCGATCGCCGCAGAGCAGGACGCTGTCGCAAAGATCCGATCTGAGACGCTGGAACTTCCTAGCGAAGATTCCGCCTTAGATCTGGAAAAATCAAAACCCACCCAATCCGCCCCTGAGCAGGAAATAAAGGTGGAAGACCAAGGCAGATCCGCCTGGGTCTCCCAGGTGTTAGAGAAGCAAAGGTGTCACTTCGTGCACTTCTTGGCCCATACCGCCGGAACCGCCCCTCAAGAAGCCGGAGCTGGTCCCGAGCAGGTCGAGGCCCCGGAAAACAACGCTGCTCCGGATCAGCAAGAGGCTGTCGGAGAAAGCGGAGCTCCGGTCGAAGAGTCGATTTTGGGCAACCTAAGCCCAATTTCCGGAGATACCCAATCCATGGACACTGAAGAGTTCGACCGCAAGGTGAGGGAATATGGATACGGTGATCAGCCTGAAGTTGACTCCGCCCAGCCAAAGCAGGTACTTGCGACTGTAGCGGCGCTGGGAGAACATGGATCAGAAGGGGCAGCCACCCAATCCGACCCCCAGCCATCCCATCAGGGATCTCCAATGTCGCGGGAGCGACCCCGCAAGGATTCTTCCTCGGAGGACCTCCTGTCGCCTGAAGAGATGGTTGCACAAGCAGGCATGGATGCGGTTTATCGCTCGGATATTCTTAACAAACCCATCACTCCCGAAGACGTAGAAGCATTAGAAGCTAAGAGACTGGAGCTGCTGGCCACAACCAAAAAGTTTAAAGACACCGCAGCCGCCATGCTGGAGGAAAGGAAGCACGCCGCAGTTTTTGTGGAAGACTTCATCCAGCGCGAGCAGGAGGTGGACGAAGGACTGGCAAAGGTCAAGGAACTCCGAAAGCATTGGGAGGACAAGATCGTTGAAGCTCACCATGAGGTCGAAAAGGTTCGGCGTGAGTTGATAGCTCCCCGCAGGATCACCTTCGCAACTCCAACAGAGCAGCAGCCGTTCGCAACCCCAAAGGACGAAGGCTGCAGAGATCTTGAAGAAAAACAACGAGGAGATCGACATCGACTACGTTCGCATGCTCGTCGCCTCAGCAGTAAGGCAGCAGAGCAAGGCAGATACTTCACGCAAGCTGGAGTCTAACCCAGAGCATTGCGTCTCCACTGCGCAGAAGGACGCCCACGACAATCGCCATCGAGATGACGAATCGCGGACCTGATCTTCGGAACGCAGAAGGAAAGCCAGGGAACACCCAAATCCGATCCCCGTACCATCAAAGACGCCACCGTCAGATCCAAGAAAGGGAAAGGATGCAATGTACTCTGGACCGAACAAGTACCGCAACCCCTCTCCTCCGCCCAATGGTTACCCCCGTCCCCCTCGCCGCCGTAGTCTAGCCGGAAACACCAGGCCCCAGGGGCATGGTGGAATTGTTATCCGCGACAACGTGCTGCCCTCAAGAAACAGAAACAGGGAGCGCACGCCGGAACCTCGCCGGAATCAGAACAACGAACGTGAGCCCGAGCCTAGGAGGAGTCGGGATGAGGAGCGCGACCCGGAACCTCGCCGGAGCCGGAACGACCAGGGCAGCCAGCGCCACGGCGAAGGCAGCCGCAGGAGACGGAGCCAGCACCGGGAAGGCCGAGGAGAATCTGAAGGCGGAAGCAGGAAATCGGATCGACCCCCTCACAGGTCTCCTTCACCACCACCTAGCGGTGGCGGCGGAGGTGGAGGCGGAGGCGGCGGCCGGAGATCCCGCAGAAGAAGTGTTGTGATAATCAAAAATACTAGCCGAAAAAGCGGTTCCATTCGAATACTCTGCTGCGAGAAAGAGGTAGATCTTATTAATCGACAATCTGAAAGTCTTTGTCATAAAGGGACATAAAGAAATAAAACAACAATCTCGTTCACAGTCCCGTCGCCATGGCTCGCGCGACGCGCGGGAACGCCTCAACGAATACAGAACCGACTACATCGGTCCGAAGTGCTTTGGCAGGATGATTCGAGAGGAACCAAAGCCAAGGATGAACCTCAAGCTACCCGGAAACCCGAAGCATTATGATGGCACCGAAAGGCCGGATACCTGGGTTGAGGATTACTATAATGCAGTAACCTTTGCCGGAGGAACCCCTAATATCGCCTGCCGCATGCTCCAGTTATACCTTGTAGGTCCAGCCCGGATCTGGCTTAGCGACCTCGAGAAGAACTCCATCTTTTGCTGGTTTGACCTGAAGACCGCTTTCGAGAAACACTTCAGAGGCACCTACAAAAGACCTACCACGGCAAGCGACTTACAAGCTTGTATCCAGAAGAAGGGAGAATCCTCAAGAAACTTCCTCAAACGATGGTTGGCATGCAGGAACGAGTGCGAAAACGTCGACCACACCACTGCCATGTACGCCTTCATTGGTGGACTGCAGAGAGGAGGATTGCTGAGGCACAAGCTCACTTGTTTGGCTAACGCAAATAAACTGACTTTGGATGAAATGATCTCCATTGCCAGTGATCATACTACAGCCGATGATGATGCAGGCGGTGATCTCGCAGCTACAGCAATCCCCCTACATCAACAAAAGAAGAACCGTGATAACGGCAATAGCAGCAGCCATAAACGCAAGAACCCTGATGACCAGAAGAGTGGCGGATCCGAGATGGTCGCCATGGCGTTCCAACGCGGAGGTTCGGGAGGTGGAAGAGGACGCGGCCGTGGAGGCGGAGCCGGCGAGGGGTCGGCAGCACGGCACCGAGGTCACAGCCGGCGGATCCCGCGCCCCGCAAACCTACGAGAAGTACGAGAGACATGCCCTGCCCGGCCCACCCGGATCCGGTTACGGGAAAGTCCACTCACACCAACCGCAACCGCAAGTGGGTCAATGATCTAAAGAACGACCCGGAGGCAGGATACAAGCGAGCCCGGAAGCACCGCCCACGCGGCAAGGGAGGCAAGGGCAAGAACAAGGACAAAGAGGAAGACGAGTTCCGAGGCGATGGATGAGGATGATAACTTGCCGGATCCCAAGGCAGGGTCCGCGAGTAAATCCAACCCATTCGAGAAAAAGAGCGTGGGGGCTTACCACACTTTCCTCGGAACCCCAACAGTCCGCGCTACCAAGTCAGCTACCCGGATCCCGAACGCCACGGTTCCGGCCGTGCCACGATATGTCGGGTGGTCGGAAGTCCCGTGCACATTTGACAGGGAAGATCACCCCGCCATTGTGCCAAAAGAATGCTACGCCTTGGTTGTAAGTCCCCGCATAGACGGGTATGACTTCTCCAAGTGCCTCATGGATGGTGGAGCCAGCTTGAACATCATGTACCTGGAGACTCTAGAGCGGATGAACCTCACCAAGGAACAGCTCAAACACAGCACAACTGAGTTTCATGGCGTGGTTCCGGGTAAGAAGGCGAATTCCCTCGGCAGCATCACACTTCCCGTGGCCTTCGGCGATGTTCACAATTTCCGCGAAGAGAAGATCACGTTTGAAGTTGTGCCCTTCAAGAGCTCCTACCACGTCATCTTCGGCAGGCCCACCTACCACAAGTTCCATGCGAGAGCGTGCTACATCTACAACAAGCTCAAGATTCCGGGTCCTAAGGGTATGATTACCGTATCCGGAGACTACAAAAAGGCTCATGAGTGCGAGTTGGGCGAAGCCGCCTTCGCAGAGTCTGTGATATCTGGAGAAGAGCCGAAAGGCTACAGAGCCGCGGTGGATCCGACCGAAATGCAGACCACCAAGAAGCGGATCTCCGAACAGAAAAACTCCTTCAGGGCCGCGATAGAGACCAAGAAAGTCAACTTCAAGGAAGGCGACGAGTCCAAGCAGGTCTCAATCGGAGCCAACATGGACCCTAAATAGGAAGACACGCTCGTCGAGTTCCTCCGCGCTAACATGGATATCTTCGCATGGCAGCCTTCTGACATGTCCGGAGTACCAAGGGAACTCGCCGAGCACTACCTCAACATAAATCCGGGGGCTAAACCGGTGAAGCAAGCTATGCGACGCTTTGGAGATAAGAAGCGCCGCGCCATAGGAATGGAATTAGCAAAGTTACTAGAGGCAGGTTTTGTAATAGAAGTAATCCACACTGATTGGGTCGCAAATCCCGTCCTTGTACCCAAAAAGAACACTGAAATACTAAGAATGTGCATCGATTACTCCGGCTTGAACAAGCATTGTCCGAAGGATCCGTTTCCCCTGCCGCGCATTGACCAAGTCATTGATTCGACGGCAGGGGCGGAACTCCTGTGTTTTCTTGATGCGTATTCCGGGTATCACCAGATCCGGATGAAGGAGTCTGACCAAAAGGCGACCTCATTCATCACCCCATTTGGCACTTACTCGCTATGTTACTATGCCCTTTGGCTTGAAAAACGCAGGTGCCACCTACCAACGTACGATGCAGCGGTGCTTGAAGGACCAGATTGGCCGGAACGTACACGCCTACGTCGACGACATCGCGGTCATGACTCGGAAAGGATCCGACTTGATCAGCGATCTCACAAAAACTTTTGAGAATCTCCGTCGGTACAAGATGATGTTGAATCCGCTGAAGTGCGTCTTTGGCGTACCAGCTGGAAAACTCCTTGGCTTCATTGTCTCTAACAGGGGCATTGAAGTGAACCCGGAAAAAATCAAGGCAATTTTGTGCATAAAAAGGCCAACTTGTCTCAAAGATGTGCAACGGCTCACTGGTTGTGTCGCAGCAATCAGCAGGTTTGTTAGCCGTCTTGGCGAGAAGGCACTTCCCCTGTACAAGCTATTGAAGAAAACAGACAAGTTTGTCTGGGACGAGGCAGCGGATGCAGCTCTTCAAGGGTTGAAGGACATACTCACCTCCCCACCTATCCTAGCAGCTCCGGGAGAGTCAGAGCCTATGCTCCTTTACCTGGCAGCTACCAACAGGGTCATCAGCCTCGTCATCGTGGTGGAACGACAGGAAGAAGGTCACGAGTATGGAGTCCAAAGGCCAGTCTACTATATTAGCGAAGTCCTTACGGAGTCCAAACAACGCTACCCTCACTTTCAGAAGTTAGCCTACGGAGTGTTCCTAGGCAGCAGGAAGCTGAGACACTACTTCCAAGAACATCCAGTAACAGTCGTGAGCAAGGCTCCGCTGTCAACGATTCTCAACAACGCTGACGCAACAGGACGCACAGCAAAATGGGGCATTGAATTATCCGCCTTCGACATCAACTACAAAGCCAGGACCGCGGTCAAATCCCAGGTCTTGGCAGATTTCATCGCAGATTGGACAGAAGCTCCGGATGCAAATCTGGAGCCGGAACCAGAGACATGGGTTATGCACTTCGATGGATCCAAGCAGCATCAAGGCTCAGGAGCCGGAGTCACCCTGAAGTCCCCTACCGGAGAAGAACTGCAATACGTTTTGCAGATCCACTTCGAAGCTACAAACAACATGGCGGAGTACGAGGCTCTACTACACGGATTGCGCATCGCTAAGGAAATAGGGATCAAGCACATTATCTGCTGCGGAGATTCCGACCTGGTGGCACAGCAAGTAGCCGGAACCTGGAACGCCAGAAATTCCGTCATGGCGGCTTACAGAGACGAAGTTGACGAGATCGCCAAGTGCTTTCTAGGATACGAAGTCAAGTACGTCCGGAGAGACGACAACGCAGCGGCAGATATGCTATCCAAGCTCGGATCCGGCGAGAAGCCAATTCCGCCTGGAATTTTCCTGGAGCATCTCCGGATACCCTCGGTGAAGGGCGCTAACCCGGAAAACCCAGATGTGGCAGTATCTCCGGCTAAAGAAGTGATGGCTATCATTCCGGCTTGGACGCAGCCTTTCCTGGACTACCTCGTCGATCAGAAGTTGCCTGAGGACGAGGTCCTCGCACGTCAGATCGTCAGACGAGCAAGATCCTACACAATAGTTGATGGACAACTCTACAAACGAAGTGCAACAGGGGTATTTCTCAAATGCGTCTCTAATCAAGATGGCATTGAAATCCTCAGAGAGATCCACGCAGGGGATTGCGGGCATCATGCCGCTCCCAGGTCACTCGTTGCAAAAGCTTTTCGGCTAGGCTTTTACCGGCTCACGGCTAAAGAAGATGCTGACAAGATAGTCAAGACCTGCCGAGGTTGTCGATACTACGCTACTCAACCAAACGCTCCAGCCCAAGAGCTGAAGACCATACCTATCACCTGGCCGTTTGCGGTCTGGGGGCTCGATATGGTTGGTAAGTTAAAAAGATCATCTCCTGGCGGTTTTGAATACCTCTTGGTCGCCGTTGACAAGTTCAGCAAATGGATCGAGGCAAAGCCAGTGAGAAAAGCCGACGGTGCTACGGCACTAAAATTTGTTTGCAGCCTCGTGATGAGATTCGGCATCCCACACATCATAATCACAGATAATGGCACAAACTTCGCACAGGGAGAATTGAAGGATTATTGTGAGACAGTAGGGATTCGACTGGACCTCGCATCTGTGGCTCACCCACAATCCAACGGTCAAGTTGAAAGGGCTAACGACCTAATATTATCAGGAATTAAGCCAGGCCTTGAAGAACCGCTGCGACGAGCAGCTGGAGCTTGGGCTGACGAGTTGGACGTTGTCTTGTGGAGTTTGCGAACTACCCCTAACAGGTCAACAGGGTTTACCCCATTCTTCCTGGTATACGGATCCGAAGCCGTGCTTCCCTCCGACATCATCCACGATTCGCCGCGAGTTTCCGCCTTCAATCAAGAAACAGTCGACGAGGCCAGACAGCTATCTGTGGACCTGATCGAGGAAGCTCGGAATTTAGCTGACCAGCGCTCCGCCATCTACCAGCAGAAGCTCCGACGTTATCACAGTCGTCGAGTTCGGAATCGCTCTTTCATGACAGGAGACCTGGTCCTCCGCCTTCGGCGGGTGAAAGACCATAAGCTGCAGTCTCCATGGGAAGGACCCTTCGTCGTTAGCAAAGTGCTTCATAACGGATCGTACTACCTTGTTGATTTCCGAGAGCTGAAGGATAGACCTGCTAATTGGCACCGGAAACGCAAGCGTGAGGATCCGGATGACATCTACGACGAGACAGATCGCCCCTGGAACATCGCACAGCTACGTCCTTTCTACACTTAGCGCATTTTTTCCGAGTTACAAACTCTGTAATAGTTATACATGATCAATGAAATAAAGCTTATGGTTCACTCTCTGAGTCTCTTTACCTCCTTTACTTGTTCATTTTTAGATCATGTATGTTTTCCGACTAAAACCGCAGAGCTGGATATTTCCGCCTAGGCGTGTATAAAAGTTGTGATTTTCAAAAATCGTCCTTTAGGACGTAAGCTTAAGTTTTCTGATTAAATTGTTATCCGTTGCGAACTCGTGGATTCCTAGTAGCGATTTCCGGCACCTATGCTTGGGGGCTTGTTTCCGCGGTTATTGACGGATTGCCATTGGGCTTCGTCGCCGCTGGCGAGTGTTTCCGGCTAAGGTCTTCCGGCTCGCGGAAGGTCAAGCGGGCAAGCCGGAAAACAACGAAGTCAGCACTTGCTTTCCGACACAAAACGAAACATGCACATAAATATTAAAGGATAGCAGGATAAGTGTTTCCGCCCCATGCATAGTTGTTTCGTCCCTAGCTACTTAAGAATTTAAAGTCTTATTACAAACCCACTTTGGGGCCAAAATGATGCAACTTTGTTTCATTGTTCAAACAGGAACTCTACTCGGAGTCCTCTTCTTCAGATTCCTGGTAGGCGGAGCCATCGCCGTCGCTGTCGCCGGAGCCGGCCTCGGAGTCATCACCAGAGCCTTCTTCGGAACGCTCGATGCTTGACCCGGAGCCTTCCCCGTAATACTCCGGCTCGCCTTCCTCCTCCTCTGCATCGGAAAATCCCTTGGGCAGGTCGTGCTTGTTATACCAGAACGAGTGATTCACCCGCCTGACAAACAACTGCTCGTATCCTTGGGTTTCCGAGAGGATGGCGCCCATGTCGGAACCCTTTGGAGCTCCGCGCGCAACATCCGCAAAGTTGAGTGCGGGGAAGTGAGCCTTGCAGGTGGCTAAGACCAGGGAGGCGACTCCGCGCGCGGAAGATTTTTGCCAATCTTTAATGAAGTCCGGCACTTGTTCCATTAGCTTGGTCATCGTGTCGATCACGGAAGTTTTGGCCTTCTTCAAAGACAGAGTCTTGGCGATTCCGCGACAGGCTTCAAATAACGCGCCAATGGAAATCCGCGCTTCGTCGTATGCCTCCGTCCTCTTCAGATTCGACTCCTGTGACCACTCGAAGCCAAGGCTCGCTGTGGAAGAAGGAGGTCCAGTTCCGTTACGGAGAGAAAAGCATATGAGGGTAGTCGGAGCAACAACACGGAAAAACGCTTACGGAAGATAAGTTTGTCGATGGCCTCCGCCTCCGCTTCCAGAACTTTGTTTTTGGACACCAAGGAAGTCACACGACTCTGGTTCTTCTTGAGTTTATCATTCAGATCCGCCAGGTCGCGGGCATGCTTCTCGGAGAGCTCCTTCCTCGCCTCATTCTCCTTGTCGGAGGATTCTTTGATGAAGGTCTTGAGGGACTCGTTCTCCGCTTCAAGCACCTTGACCTTGGCGGATAACTCATCGAGTGTGGAGTGCTTGGCAGTTTCTTCTGTAGGCGGAAAGTTGCACATATTATGCATCCTGAACAGTTATATCAGCACAAGAAATCAAAACCCGGATCTCGTACCATGAAGGCGGGTCTCAAGAAGCTGGATAGCCTTTTGGCTGTTTTCCGCGTTCTGACGCAGCCCTTCGATCTCCGTGATCTGCTCCAGGCACATGAACGCGTAGATCTTCGTGCAATTTCCGCGTGGTCCGAGAAGCGAGAGAGGAGTTAGCCGGATATTTAAAATCTTGGGGGCTGGCGAGGAATTCAAAGTCTTGGAGGTATAAAATTTTAAATTTCCGCCTAAGGTACATCTTGAGAAAGCATCGGCTAACACATGTTACACGGAAATGTCTGACCCAATGCTTGGGGGCTAGTATTACCTGCCGCACTTCCTTGTGCTTGGCAAAAAACACTCTCAGACCGTCCTCCAGATCGGTGAGCTCTTGCATCTCCTCGTCTGGCTTCCCCCAAACTTTGTTCAGCATGGCGGAAACTTCCGCGTGGCGCTGTGCGAGGGTAAGCTTTTGCAGAGACTGAGTCGGTCGAGGGTCGACCCGAATCGCGTTGGTGGCTTGAACGAGCTTTACCTTCTTCTCATATTCTTCCTCTGTGGGCTCCGCGAAAGTGGCGCCTGGTTGATCTTGCGGAGGAGCAGACGAGGAGGCACCCTTGGCGGAATCGCCGTGGTCGGCGGGATCTTCCGGAAGGTCATCAAGGTTGATGACATCTTTGGGATCCGGCTTGGAGGCAGACGAAGCCTTGGGTGGGATCTCCACCTCAGGAGTAACGAGGAACCGAAGCCGGAGACGGCTTGACCTTCTTCTTCAAGACCCTTGGAGCCTTGGGGGGCTGGCTTCCGGAGCTTCAGTAAAAAGAAAAAAGTATAACAACTAAGTAAGGGTTTGCTTGTGAAACCAGAACTTGGATCTCGGAAACAGACACTTACCCGGAAGGCTTGAAGAAGTGCTGGATGGCGGGCTGCCCCTTGTTGCTGGTGTTAATCAGCTTGAGGCGCTTCTTTTCCGCCTCCGCTTTCCGGGTAGCCGCAGTGCTAAGCACTTCGCGGGCGCGCTTAGCGGCGGGGCTGGAAGGAGCAGGCCTCTTCCTCTTAGAAGGGCGCGGAGCCTCGTGAGCCTCCGCCTCTGATGCAGCTTCCGGATCCGTGTTGCCGGTGGAAGGAACCCGGAGGAGAGTTCCGAGTTCGCTTTCTTCAAGGGCCTCGAGCTAATGCATAGAGTTAAACACTTAGACAAAAAGTTTGAATGCGAAGAAAAACAATGGACTAAAGTCAAGACGACGTACCGCGGTTCCGGAACCATTCATGTGAATGTCTTTGTTGCACACGTGAACGTGAAGTTCACGCGGAATCTTGATGAGGACCCGGATCCTCTTGTCGATGGCGTCGGCGGAAAGATTGTCTTTTGTGGCGCGCATTGGGTCGTCGCGCCCTGTGTACTGGAACATCAGGTGGTCCCTGTGTTGGAGCGGCTGGATCCGCTTGGTGAACCAGGAAAGGGTCAAGTCCTTCCCTGTCAGCCCCTCCTCCGTTAGCTTGCAGATCCGCCTGACGGCGCGTGTGAGCTGGGGCGACTCGGAGAGGTGGGGGCAGTATGACCATGCCGGAAGCTCGGTGGCGGGGCAGTTCTTGAACGGCGGCAATTTCCTTGTGCTCGCCGGGTCGGAGACGTCCTTCAAGTAGAAGAAGCCCCCAGACCAGTACCGCGCGGATTCGTGGCGGTCGGTGTGGGGGTAGACGCGGCTCGGGCGGTTGATGAAGGTGATGGATCCGCATGTTGCTAGCTCGGTGGACTGCCGGATCCTCTCCTTCTTGACGGTGAAGTAATATTGGAACAGGGAGAGCTCGGGAGTTACCCGGAGATGGCCCTCACGAGAGGGTGACGTGATTGCTGATCGCAAGCACGCTGTTCGGAGAAATGTTATGGGGCTGGAGCCCATAAACCTTCAGGATCTCCAGGAAGAAGTCCGAAGGCGGAAATGAAAAGCCCCGCTCCACCAGTGCTTTCGTCAGCACCATCTCGTTGTCCTCCGGAGCTGGAGCTAAGGCGTTCGGGACTGACCTCCGGCTTCCGGGTTGCGGGAAGCCCTCCGCCTCGAGGTTCTTCGGCTCCATCTCGGTGGTGGTGCGGGGCCACCATTTTCCCTTGGCTTCGAGTCTCGTTGACGAGCCTTCGATTTTTGACGATTTCTTCCGCCTTGTGCTCCGCCGATCCGCCCGGAGGCTTTCTCCGGGTTAGCAGAAGTCCCTTCAGCCTCCTTGCCGGAATACTTTGAAGGGTCCAGCCTGACTGGGACGAAGGGTGGAGGGGCGGAGGAGATCGGGGTTGCCAGGATAGGTTCAGAGGTTGGAGGCGGAGTCGTTGAAGACATCTGGAGAAAAGACATTGGCGGAAAACATTCCTTAGTCGGATCCGGCGTCGTCAACCTAACATTCATCCCTACCGACTACGGCGCGAGAGCGAAGCTCGAGAGCTCACCGTGATGGAGTCCGCGGTGGTCGGAGTTGCCGGCGACGAGGTTTCTGCGCGGTGGCTCGCTGAAGTTAAGAACAGGATGAACACCGTGCGGCGGCGAAGCAACTCCGGCGAAGCTCCGGCGAGATTCCGGCACGGCGGAGAGGAAGCTCGAGGCGGCGCTACGCAGAGAGGTAGAAAGGGGGGTGAATGAGGATTAAGGGGTCGACGGCGGATATTTATAGGCCGGAGGGACGAGATTCGTGCTCCGCATCCTGTGGTCGGAACGCAAGCGTCGCACCGTTGGATGCGTGACACGTGTCCCAAACCCTAAACGGTAAAAATGGCTAGAGATAAGTTACCGCACAAATCGCGCGAAAATGGCGCCAGAATTGGCGGAACCGTTTGAGTCTTTTAAGATTCCGGGTAATTGCGTGAAGATAAGTTGGCTCTCATTCGCAAGCAGGGGGTAACCCGGAAACGTATTTCGAATCGTCGATGGATGAAGTCCCGCAGAATGGGAGCATTTTCCGACTAAAAGTTGGGAAAAGAAGAAAATGTGAAGTTGGAGTTCTTCAAGTTTCTCCGCGTTATCAATATTGTCGGAGACCATGATGGACTAGTGATGCGGAAACAGCAGGCGAAACTCGGAGAACTCTGGGGGCTACTATTGTGGGTATACTTCATGGGTGTACCATCGACAGTGCCTAGATCCGGCAAGCCCGGGTGGCCCACAGATGGTGATGAGGCATGTGGCCCATCGGGCGGCCCAGTTGCTGTTGATCCTGACGGAAGATGTCCGGCCCAGGAGCAGGGAGCCGGATCCGACCGACCTTTGGAGGAACCAGGATCCATGAAGGCCCACTAGGAATCCGGATCCGGGACGACGTATAGAGGGAGGCGGATCCTTGACGTACACGGCAAGACATAGTATCGTAGTTAGGCAAACCTGTAATCCGGCTAGGACTCTCCATGTAAACCCTAGATCCGTGCGCCTTTATAAGCCGGATCCTGGGAGCCCTAGAGGCACAACCACAACTCATTGTAACAACGCGAAAGCGCCCAGATAATTCCAGACAAGCAGCAGTAGGCCCTGTCATCGTGCAGGTGTTCCGAAGCTGGGTAAATCGCGTACCACCGTCCCGTGTGCACTCCGCCCTATGGCCCCTACTTCTTCTCCCCCTCGTGAGGATCCCTCCTGCGAGGAACCGTCGATTAGGCCACGACAGGGCCTCTACAGGAACCGGTGCTGATGCAGGATCCTACTGGGAAGGTGTAGTATACGGGGCCTCTACAGGAACCGATGCTAATCCAGGGGCATGTTGGGTAGATGCAGTGAACGGGGCTGGTACATGAACCGGTGCTGATGCAGGAGACTGGCAAGCCGGTGCCGGTGCTGGTGTCGGTGCTCTTAGTGACATCCGTTCATGTTCCGTCAGGGGATCTGCAGCTTTGATCATGTTAAACCTAGCTAGAACAGAGAGGATGGTTTAGAACAACTGCTTGGAATGCAGTAATCAAACGATATGAGTACAACAAAAGTTACATATTATATATTTGCAAGTGTCTCCAACTCTGTAAGCAGTTACGTATGTCGGAGATTCGTGTCCACGAAGGAACATGGGTATCACCGAACCCGAAAGGTTCGAACACAGGGGACTCAAGATCACGTCGTCGCCTTACCGAGGCGGGCACTTCAGAGAGGGACACGGCAGTTACCCAGGTTCAGGGCCCTCGGAGAGGTAAAACCCCTACGTAATGCCTTTGTGGATGTATTGTTGGTCATAGTGGAGAAGATGACCGTAGAAATGTCTAGGGTTTGCGATTGCTCTGGATCGTCCCCTTCTACGCTAGCAAGGCTAGTCCTTTATAGATGAGTTGGTCCTCTTCCCCCGAAATATCTTGAGGGGGAAGGGTTGCCACATCTCCAAACCGAGGGCGGGAAACTCCCCCGCCCTTTACAGGATGGACATAGTCCATGGTCGATTAAAGTGCCGGTCCATGGCAGACGCTGAGGTCGTCGATGACGCCTCCGTTGGCATCTTGCACCGTCCACCCGGCCTTGCACTAAAGGGGCAAGGACAGGGTCTTGGCGCCTTAGTCCTCGTCGAGCATGCTTTAATCACCAAAGAGGCAATGGAATCTCGCCTCCTCGGGACGGAGCTTTTGAGCTTAGCCATGACGTATGCGATGCCATCCTAGCTTGTCTTGTAGCCTGGGAGCCCACTCCGCATGTCCTTGCTGCATGCTTTGTAAAGGGGGAATCCAAAGCTCATTGGTTGATCTTATCGGCCCCAAAAGGGGCTCCCCAGCTCAGTGAGGTTGATGTCTCAGGAACCTCCGCGAGGGAGTTCCTTCCTGGGCCTATCTTCTGCTCCGACCGGATGTCTCCGAGAGGGTTTTAAGCCTCGCGGAGCCTCACTCGAGAGTAATCTCCTCGAGTGATTGTTTTATTGTGGACTCTAAGGGCCCAGCGACTGAGGTCCATGGCACCCTAGTCGACAGGGATCCCACAGTAGCCCCCGGGCGCCTGTCCTGCATGTGTCCGTCAAGAGGTGAAGGGGCAGGGGCCCAATCATGGCTGGGCCTGATATGCGAAGCGAGTCAACCCACGACTTATGTGGGTGCCGCCTGTGCCGCTAGTTATGGAGGAAGTGCGTCATCTGGACCGTTGGACCGGGAAGTGGGCTTCGTGGGGAGTGGCGCCTTCTTGGGGAGGCCTCCCATAAATAGGGGGTTGTCCTTCGCCGCTGGCCAACTCACCCCCACCTGCTCAGCTTCCTAGACACCTTCAGCTCTAGCTTTCCAATCGCCTTCACTCTGTCCGGCGTAGCTTTCGTACCACCACATCGATGGCGGCCGAAGGATCTTCTTCCACAGCGATCAGAGCTCTGCCGCCACCGGCCCCGCGACTCGCTCTGGCAGAGTCGTGGATTGCCGATGCCAAGAGCCTCCGGAAAGCTCAACACATCAGCGCCTCCAAAACCAACGAGTGGGGCGCCACCAAGATGTGGCTGGCCACCGCGCATGTCCGCAATCTTCCGGCCACGGCGTACCCTGATACGTGTACAGCACGCGTCCGTTGGGAACCCCAAGAGGAAGGTGTGATGCAGACAGTAGCAAGTTTTCCCTCAGAAAGAAACCAAGGTTTATCGAACCAGGAGGAGCCAAGAAGCACGTTGAAGGTTGATGGCGGCGGGATGTAGTGCGGCGCAACACCATGGATTCCGGCGCCAACGTGGAACCTGCACAACACAACCAAAGTACTTTGCCCCAACGAAACAGCGAGGTTGTCAATCTCACCGGCTTGCTGTAACAAAGGATTAGATGTATAGTGTGGATGATGATTGTTTGCAGAAAATAGTAAAACAAATATTGCAGTAGATTGTATTTGATGTAAAGAATGGACCGGGGTCCACAGTTCACTAGAGGTGTCTCTCCCATAAGATAAATAGGATGTTGGGTGAACAAATTACAGTCGAGCAATTGACAAATAGAGAGGGCATGACCATGCACATACATGATATGATGAGTATTGTGAGATTTAATTGGGCATTACGACAAAGTACATAGACCGCTATCCAACATGCATCTATGCCTAAAAAGTCCACCTTCAGGTTAGCATCCGAACCCCTTCCAGTATTAAGTTGTAAACAACAGACAATTGCAGTAAGTATGGTGCGTAATGTAATCAATAACTACATCCTTGGACATAGCATCAATGTTTTATCCCTAGTGGCAACAGCACATCCACAACCTTAGAATTTTCTGTCACTGTCCCAGATTTAATGGAGGCATGAACCCACTATCGAGCATAAATACTCCCTCTTGGAGTTAAGAGCAAAAACTTGGCCAGAGCCTCTACTAATAACGGAGAGCATGCAAGATCATAAACAACACATAGGTAATAGATTGATAATCAACATAACATAGTATTCTCTATCCATCGGATCCCGACAAACACAACATATATCATTACAGATAGATGATCTTGATCATGTTAGGCAGCTCACAAGATCCGACAATGAAGCACATGAGGAGAAGACAACCATCTAGCTACTGCTATGGACCCATAGTCCAGGGGTGAACTACTCACTCATCACTCCGGAGGCGACCATGGCGGTGAAGAGTCCTCCGGGAGATGATTCCCCTCTCCGGCAGGGTGCCGGAGGCGATCTCCTGAATCCCCCGAGATGGGATTGGCGGCGGCGGCGTCTCAGTAAGGTTTTCCGTATCGTGGCTCTCGGTACTGGGGGTTTCGTCACGGAGGCTTTAAGTAGGCGAAGAGGTAGGTCAAGGGGCGTCACGAGGGGCCCACACCACAGGGCCACGCGGCCAGGGGCCAGGCCGCGCCGCCCTGGTGTCTGGCCACCTCGTGGCCCCACTTCGTCTATCCCTCGGTCTTCTGGAAGCTTCGTGCAAAAATAGGACCCTGGGCGTTGATTTCGTCCAATTCCGAGAATATTTCCTTACTAGGATTTCTGAAACCAAAAACAGCAGAACACAGCAACTGGCTCTTCGGCATCTCGTTAATAGGTTAGTGCCGGAAAATGCATAAATACTACATATAATGTGTATAAAACATGTAGATATCATCAATAATGTGGCATGGAACATAAGAAATTATCGATACGTCGGAGACGTATCAGCATCCCCAAGCTTAGTTCTTGCTCGTCCCGAGCAGGTAAACGATAACAAAGATAATTTCTGGAGTGACATGCCATCATAACCTTGATCATACTATTGTAATCATATGTAATGAATGCAGCGATCAAAACAATGGTAATGACATGAGTAAACAAATGAATCATAAAGCAAAGACTTTTCATGAATAGTACTTCAAGACAAGCATCAATAAGTCTTGCATAAGAGTTAACTCATAAATCAATAAATCAAAGTAAAGGTATTGAAGCAACACAAAGGAAGATTAAGTTTCAGCGGTTGCTTTCAACTTGTAACATGTATATCTCATGGATAATTGTCAACATAGAGTAATATAACAAGTGCAATATGAAAGTATGTAGGAATCAATGCACAGTTCACACAAGTGTTTGCTTCTTGAGGTGGAGAGAAATAGGTGAACTGACTCAACATAAAAGTAAAAGAATGGTCCTTCAAAGAGGAAAGCATCGATTGCTATATTTGTGCTAGAGCTTTGGTTTTGAAAACATGAAACAATTTTGTCAACGGTAGTAATAAAGCATATGTATCATGTAAATTATATCTTACAAGTTGCAAGCCTCATGCATAGTATACTAATAGTGCCCGCACCTTGTCCTAATTAGCTCGGATCACCAGGATTATCATCGCAATACACATGTTTTAACCAAGTGTCACAAAGGGGTACCTCTATGCCGCCTCGTACAAAGGTCTAAGGAGAAAGCTCGCATTTGGATTTCTCGCTTTTGATTATTCTCAACTTAGACATCCATACCGGGACAACATAGACAACGAGATAATGGACTCCTCTTTTATGCATAAGCATGTAGCAACAATTAATGTTCTCATATGAGATTGAGGATATATGTCCAAAACTGAAACTTCCACCATGATTCATGGTTTTAGTTAGCGGCCCAATGTTCTTCTCTAACAATATGCATGCTCTAACCATTAAAATGAGTGGTAAATCTCCCTTACTTCAGACAAGACGGACATGCATAGCAACTCACATGATATTCAACAAAGAGTTGATGGCGTCCCCAGAAACATGGTTATCGCACAACAAGCAACTTAATAAGAGATAAAGTGCATAAGTATATATTCAATACCACAATAGTTTTTAAGGCTATTTTGTCCCATGAGCTATATATTGCAAAGGCGAATGATGGAAATTTTAAAGATAGCACTCAAGCAATTTACTTTGGAATGGCGGAGAAATACCATGTAGTAGGTAGGTATGGTGGACACAAATGGCATAGTGGTTGGCTCAAGGATTTTGGATGCATGAGAAGTATTCCCTCTCGATACAAGGTTTAGGCTAGCAAGGTTATTTGAAAGAAACACAAGGATGAACCGGTGCAGCAAAACTCACATAAAAGACATATTGTAAACATTATAAGACTCTACACCGTCTTCCTTGTTGTTCAAAACTCAATACTAGAAATTATCTAGACTTTAGAGAGACCAAATATGCAAACCAAATTTTAGCAAGCTCTATGTGTTTCTTCATTAAGAGGTGCAAAGTATATGATGCAAGAGCTTAAACATGAGCACAACAATTGCCAAGTATCAAATTATTCAAGACATTTTAGAATTACTACATGTAGCATTTCCCGATTCCAACCATATAACAATTTAACGAAGAAGATTCAACCTTCGCCATGAATACTATGAGTAAAGCCTAAGGACATATTTGTCCATATGCAACAGCGGAGCGTGTCTCTCTCCCACACAATGAATGCTAGGATCCATTTTATTCAAACAAAAACAAAAACAAAAACAAACCGACGCTCCAAGCAAAGCACATAAGATGTGATGGAATAAAAATATAGTTTCGGGGAGGAACCCGATAATGTTGTCGATGAAGAAGGGGATGCCTTGGGCATCCCCAAGCTTAGACGCTTGAGTCTTCTTAGAATATGCAGGGGTGAACCACCGGGGCATCCCCAAGCTTAGAGCTTTCACTCTCCTTGATCATATTGCATCATTTCCCTCTCTTGATCCTTGAAAACTTCCTCCACACCAAACTCGAAACAACTCATTAGAGGGTTAGTGCACAATAAAAATTTATATGTTCAGAGGTGACATAATCATTCTTAACACTTCCGGACATTGCATAAAGCTACTGGACATTAATGGATCAAAGAAATTCATCCAACATAGCAAAAGAGGCAATGCGAAATAAAAGGCAGAATCTGTCAAAACAGAACAGTTCGTAAAGACGAATTTTAAAATGGCACCAGACTTGCTCAAATGAAAATGCCCAAATTGAATGAAAGTTGCGTACATATCTGAGGATCACGCACGTAAATTGGCATATTTTTCTGATCTACCTACAGAGAGGCAGGTCGAAATTCGTGACAGCAAAGAAATCTGTTTCCGCGCAGTAATCCAAATCTAGTATGAACCTTACTATCAAAGACTTTACTTGGCACAACAATGCACAAAACTAAGATAAGGAGAGGTTGCTACAGTAGTAAACAACTTCCAAGACTCAAATATAAAATAAAAGTATTGTAGTAAAAACATGGGTTGTCTCCCATAAGCGCTTTTCTTTAACGCCTTTCAGCTAGGCGCAGAAAGTGTGTATCAAGTATTGTCAAGAGACGAAGTATCAACAGCGGGGTTTGGAGTTTTCTCAACCATGCATAGTATTTTTGAGACATAAGTTTCAGCGGCTCCCTTTTCATTAGTCTTGGGCTTGCTACTCTCATCAAACAAATTTTCAGGAACAAGCCAAGCATAATTATCATCTAGAGCTTCATGCATCGCTAGGAGCTTACATGGTATTGGTGCTTTAATCTCCCAACCATTATTAATACTATTAGTGTACTTAATTCTATCCATATCCATTTTTTCAAGTGTTCTTTTAAAGTCGGTATAAAAGCCAAGCCTCTTATGCTTAATAAAAACTTTTCTAGCTTCTTTAGCTATATCTTCAAATTCTCGCACTAAGACTTTTAGAACAAAATCTCTCTTCTCTCCCCGCTCCATATCAGAAAGTGTAAGAAACATGTGTTGTATCATGGGGTTGAGACTAATAAATCTAGCTTCCATCATGCGTACCAAACAAACGAGAGGCATCTTCATAAGTAGGGACAGCTTTTTGCAAGGGGTATATCTTTAAGATCTTCATGCATACTAACATGGGTGAAAAATTCTTCTATATTATCTCTTCCAATTATAGACCCTTGTCCCACAGGTATATCTTTTGCAGTAAAATTAAAAGGAAACATGTTGAAATAAGTAAAGCAAATGCAAGTAACTAATTTTTTTGTGTTTTTGATATAGAGTGCAAGATAGTAAATAAAGTAAAGCTAGCAACTAATTTTTTTGTGTTTTGATATAATGCAGCAAACAAAGTAGTAAATAAAATAAAGCAAGACAAAAACAAAGTAAAGAGATTGGATTGTGGAGACTCCCCTTGCAGCGTGTCTTGATCTCCCCGGCAACGGCGCCATAAATTTAGCTTGATACGCGTACAACACGCGTCCGTTGAGAACCCCAAGAGGAAGGTGTGATGCAGACAGTAGCAAGTTTTCCCTCAGAAAGAAACCAAGGTTTATCGAACCAGGAGGAGCCAAGAAGCACGTTGAAGGTTGATGGCGGCGGGATGTAGTGCGGCGCAACACCAGGGATTCCGGCGCCAACGTGGAACCTCGCACAACACAACCAAAGTACTTTGCCCCAACGAAACAGCGAGGTTGTCAATCTCACCGGCTTGCTGTAACAAAGGATTAGATGTATAGTGTGGATGATGATTGTTTGCAGAAAATAGTAAAACAAATATTGCAGTAGATTGTATTTGATGTAAAGAATGGACCGGGGTCCACAGTTCACTAGAGGTGTCTCTCCCATAAGATAAATAGCATGTTGGGTGAACAAATTACAGTCGAGCAATTGACAAATAGAGAGGGCATGACCATGCACATACATGATATGATGAGTATTGTGAGATTTAATTGGGCATTACGACAAAGTGCATAGACCGCTATCCAAGCATGCATCTATGCCTAAAAAGTCCACCTTCGAGTTATCATCCGAACCCCTTCCAGTATTAAGTTGTAAACAACAGACAACTGCATTAAGTATGGTGCGTAATGTAATCAATAACTACATCCTTGGACATAGCATCAATGTTTTATCCCTAGTGGCAACAAGACATCCACAACCTTAGAACTTTCTCGTCACCGTCCCGCATTTAATGGAGGCATGAACCCACTATCGAGCATAAATACTCCCTCTTGGAGTTAAGAGCAAAAACTTGGCCGAGCCTCTACTAATAATGGAGAGCATGCAAGATCATAAACAACACATAGGTAATAGATTGATAATCAACATAACATAGTATTCTCTATCCATCGGATCCCGACAAACACAACATATAGCATTACGGATAGATGATCTTGATCATGTTAGGCAACTCACAAGATCCGACAATGAAGCACATGAGGAGAAGACAACCATCTAGCTACCGCTATGGACCCATAGTCCAGGGGTGAACTACTCACTCATCACTCCGGAGGCGACCATGGCGGTGAAGAGTCCTCCGGGAGATGATTCCCCTCTCCGGCAGGGTGCCGGAGGCGATCTCCTGAATCCCCCGAGATGGGATTGGCGGCGGCGACATCTCAGTAAGGTTTTCCGTATCGTGGCTCTCGGTACTGGGGGTTTCGTCACGGAGGCTTTAAGTAGGCGAAGAGGTAGGTCAAGGGGCGTCACGAGGGGCCCACACCACAGGGCCGCGCGGCCAGGGGCCAGGCCGCGCCGCCCTGGTGTCTGGCCACCTCGTGGCCCCACTTCGTCTATCCCTCGGTCTTCTGGAAGCTTCATGCAAAAATAGGACCCTGGGCGTTGATTTCGTCCAATTCCTAGAATATTTCCTTACTAGGATTTCTGAAACCAAAAACAGCAGAAAAACAAGAACTGGCTCTTCGGCATCTCGTTAATAGGTTAGTGCCGGAAATTGCATAAATACGACATATAATGTGTATAAAACATGTAGATAGCATCAATAATGTGGCATGGAACATAAGAAATTATCGATACGTCGGAGACGTATCATACCCCCTCATTCTTCACTGCATTACGACCGGATTGGTCCCGTCGTTCTCAGACTTCTTCACTGCCATCTTGGAGCACTATTAGATTTCGGTGCTCCACCTTCATCCCAACAACATCACCATCCTGGAAATCTTCGCCTTCTGGTGTGAGGCCTTTGTCGGCATCTCGCCATCCGTTGCCTTCTTTCGCTCCTACTACTCCATGCACCTTATCGAACTAATGGAGACTTCGGGGTGCCTTTCCTTCCTCCCTGTCCCCGGCCGAGCCTTTGCTCCCATGAGCTGGTTGCGGTTGCTTCCACAATTTCGGGGAGGCTGGCTCTTCATGGACGTGAGGAGGAGGAGCCCCCACTACAATGTCCCCACCACTCTTCCGGCGCGCGGGCGTAACTGGGAGAGCATCCCTTTCTCCTCTGTTGGTATGGAGGATATGGAGGAGCGAATCTCTGACCTGGAGGCAATGGGGCTCACGGGCGAGATGGTGGCAGCCGAGTTCCTGCGGCAGCGGGTCACGCCCTTGCAACACCACTCCGTTGGTATGTGGGCGCTGAACAGCAGCAGCGCTTCGCTCCGCTTGGAGCTTGCCATGCTGCCTCCGGATGCCGTCGCCGCGGTGGTTAGGCTCTTGCTGGGAGTGGAGCAAGTGCCATCTCTCCCGCCAATGGCCGCCTCACTATACGACGTACATGAGGCAGAGGATACCCTGGGGAGGATGCCCCACTTTGATCAGTGGGGGCCATGCCCGCCGGGTACATTGAGAGACAATCCCTGCCCCTTTCGCATGATTGGGGAGGAGGTCCCTGAACTTGAAGACGAGGAGGTTGACCCTCTCCAAGCGAACGCGAATCCCCAGGCCGGGAGGAACGCTCGCGTGTTCCTCTCCGAGTCTTCTTCGGAGGAAGGCCAAGGCATCGACCCCACCGCCGTTCGGGTCCCAAGCAGCCTCCCGTGACCACAACCTACTTCGTCCTCGAGGAGGCCTCCCATAGGTCTGGGTGCGTCGCTGTGGGTGTCGGATGATTCCAACACAGACAAGTGAGCTTTCTGACCTTGCCCCCCTTCTCTTCAGCTTCCCTCTCCAATACTTACCCGGCTTGCTTGCAGGTTGACAAAGAAGAAGTGTAAGACGAGGAGCAAGTCCAGCTCTGCCAAGGCTCGGAAACGCTCGAAGCGGGGAGGCGGTGCCGAGCAGCCCCCAACCAGTGAGTCTCTCGGGCTGGGGCAGGCTCTTGCTCCCATCGCAAGGCATCCTATGGATCCTGCCTCGAGCTCCCCGCATCCGTCGTTGTCGCATTGGCCTTCTGCTTGCGCGGATGATGCCGACAAAGGGCCCACGAAGGTTCCACGTGAAGCGACTCCTACTCCAATATAGGAGGCTCGCGAAGATGAAAGGGTCCTCGGGGAGGACCCGGCCGGGGGCCAACAACTGGCACTCTCTTCGGGTGCCCAACGAGCTCCGCCGGATGGTTTTGGAGGGGCTCTCATTCCTGCCCTGGAGGAGAGAGCTGCATCGCCCGGCACCACCCCTGGGGTGTCTATGGTCCTTCTTCCCACCTTAGCTCCCGGAGGTTTGGTCGGACGCGCAGGGGCTCGTGCAGAAGCTCTCATCCAAGAGGCTGACCGCCTCTTCGAGGAGATGTCCCGAGCCAGCCAGGACCTTTCCCGGGGGACTGGCCAGGTGGCCGGGGCCGTGTGGCACATCTGATGCACAAGCCACAGTCTAGAACATCCTGAGCGATGCCGGTGAGAGCCGGCGGCCATCTTGGAGCGTGCGCGCTACCAAGCTGAGGACGCATTATCGGCCGCACACCATCAAGTGGACGACTTTCTAGGAGGTACCTCAATCTCGGAGGTCAGCGGCCTTTTAGTCCGTAAGAGCACCGTGGCCCTCTCCGAGCGTGAGGTGGAAGATGATCGCCTGAATGTCCAGGAACGCGAACACGCCTTGGCAAAGAAGGAGGCTGATCTCACCTCGCGAGAGACTGCCGTAGCGCTCCGGGAGGCTGAAGCTGCTCGAGAGCTCGAGCGCCTGGAGTCCACGGAGGCCCAGATTACCCAGTCCCGGGAGATCTTGGACGCTCGCCAGGTCAAACTTGAGAAATTTGATGCCAACGTCTCCAAACGGCTTGACGAGGAGCGCCGCAGAGCCACCCAATAGCTTGTTGATGAACGCAAGGCATTGCATGAGGAGTACCGCAAGAGTACGCAGCAGTACGACGGTCGTTATGCCGAGGAGAAGAAGAAGCTCTACGCTCAGATGAAGGAGCTAGTGACCAAAGTCTAGGAGATTTGCTACGACCTTAACAGGGAGGTCAAAACCAGGGAAGCTGCCCGCACTCGTGCCGAGGAGCTGAAGAAGGGCCTTGCTCAAGAACAGGAGCAAGCGGCCTCCCTACGCAAGGAGGTCGATGACCTGTCCTTCGAGCTCCTGCAGAGGAAACACCTCAGCGAACACCGGGGTAACATGTACCGCGCCTTGCTCCTCCGTGCAAAGCAGCATCTTCCTAGCTTCGGTGCAGATCCCGTGGGCACTCGAGGAGGTAACCGTAAGACTTTACAAGTAGGCTATGAACGTGGCTCCTTCTTGGTCCCTCGAGGATGTAACTGTAAGACTTTACAAGTAGGCTCTGAACGTGGCTCCTTGTTGGTCCCTCGAGGAGGCGACGGTAAGGTTTGCACGCGAGGGGGGTGTCATGTATCCCTATTCTTGTTGGTTCCTCGGGGAGGTAACCGTAAGACTTTACATGTAGGCTCTGAACGTGACACCTTGTTGGCCCCTCTGGGAGGCGACCGTAAGGTTTGCATGCGAGGGGCGTCCTGTATGCGTTCTCTTCATGCTTCCTCGAGGAGGAAACCATAAGATTCATGTGTAGGCTCTGATGTGTCTCCTTGTAAGCCCCTCGGGGAGGTGACCGTAAGGTTTGCACATGTACTAGAATTGTCCTGTCAGCGGATTCTGTTGGTTCCTCGAGGAGGTAACCGTAGACCTGCACCTTAGGCTCTGTTGCGTCTCCTTGCGGGTGGGACCGAAGGGTTCTGCGTGTTGTTTTTGTGTCTCCTTGCGGGTTCCTCGGGGAGGTACTCGAAGGGTTCTGCGTGTTGTTTTTGCATCTCCTTGCTGGTTCCTCGGGGAGGCACCCAAAGGGTTATGCGCATTGTTTTGTCCTCTCAGCGGATTCTGTTGGTTCCTCGGGGATGTAACCGTAGACCTACGCCTTAGGCTCTTTTGTGTCTCCTTACTGGTTCCTCGGGGAGGTAACCGAAGGGTTCTGCGCATTGTTTTGTCCTGTCAACAGATTCTGTTGGTTCCTCGGGGAGGTGACCGTAGACCTGCGTCTTAGGCTCTTTTGCGTCTCCTTACTGGTTCCTCGGGGAGGTAACCGAAGAGTTCTACGCATTGTTTTTGCTCGTGCGATGTGTTCCTCGAGTATTGATACGTCTCAAACGTATCTATAATTTCTTATGTTCCATGCTTGTTTTATGACAATACCTACATGTTTTGTTCACACTTTATATCGTTTTGATGCGTTTTCCGGAACTAACCTATTAACGAGATGCCGAAGGGCCAGTTCCTGTTTTCTGCTGTTTTTGGTTTCAGAAATCCTAGTAAGGAAATATTCTTGGAATCGGACGAAATCAACGCCCAGCATCTTATAATTCCACGAAGCTTCCAGAACACCCGAGAGCCACCAGAGGGGAGCCCTGGGGGGCCCACACATGGTGGCGGCGCGGCCAAGAAGCCAGGCGCGCTGCCCTACTGTGTGGTGGCCCCGTCAGCCTTCCGACTCCGCCTCTTCGCCTATTTAAAGCTCCCTGACCTAAATCTTCGATACAGAATAAGCCACGGTACGAGAAACCTTGCAGAGCCGCCGCCATCGCGAAGCCAAGATCTGGGGGACAGGAGTCTCTGTTCCGGCACGCCACCGGGACGGGGAAGTGCCCCCGGAAGGCATCTCCATCGACACCACCGCCATCTTCATCAACGCTGCTGTCTCCCATGAGGAGGGAGTAGTTCTCCATCGAGGCTAAGGGCTGTACCGGTAGCTATGTGGTTAATCTCTCTCCTATGTACTTCAATACAATGATCTCATGAGCTGCCTTACATGATTGAGATTCATATGAGCTTTGTATCACTATTAGTCTATGTGCTACTCTTGTGATGTTATTAAAGTAGTCTATTCCTCCTTCACGGTGTAATGGTGACAAGTGTGTGCATCGTGTAGTACTTGGCGTAGGTTATGATCATAATCTCTTGTAGGTTATGGAGTTAATTATTACTATGATAGTATTGATGTGATTCATTCCCCCTTCATAGTGTAAAGGTGACAGTGTGTATGCTATGTTAGTACTCGGTTTAAATTGCAAAGATCTATTATGCTCTAAAGGTTACTTAAACATGAATATCGAATGTTGTGGAGCTTGTTAACTCCGGCATTGAGGTGCTCTTGTAGCCCTACACAACGAATGGTGTTCATTATCAAACAAGAGTATATGTAGCACAAAGGAAGAGAACTTATTTATTATTTGATCAATGTTGAGAGTGTCCACTAGTGAAAGTATGATCCCTAGGCCTTGTTTCCAAATACCGCAATCATCGCTTGTTTACTGTTTTATCGCATCTTTACTTCCTGCAATATTACTACCATCAACTGCACGCCAGCAAGCACTTTTCTGGCGCCGTTACTACCGCTCATATTCATTCATACCACTTGTATTTCACTATCTCTTCGCCGAACTAGTGCACCTATACATCTGACAAGTGTATTAGGTGTGTTCGGGACACAAGAGACTTCTTGTATCGTGATTGCGGGGTTGCTTGAGAGGGATATCTTTGACCTCTTCCTCCCTGAGTTCGATAAACCTTGGGTGATCCACTTAAGGGAAACTTGCTGCTGTTCTACAAACCTCTGCTCTTGGAGGCCCAACACTGTCTACAAGAATAGAAGCACACGTAGACATCAAGTCTGTTGTCGTGCGAGGAGATCAGATACCAAGTGACTTGGTGAGGTGGCTTAGTGCGGGTAGCGACCCCGCTGCCAGATCTCACTTGCCCAAGTGTAGGACTGATGGGTTACCCCGACTAAGGCACAGTGCCTAGCCCCCACTCCCGCGGCGCACATAATCGAGAACTCAGGGAACGCTTTGAGGCAAGTACTCGAATCCATAAGGGGTGAAATCCAGAATGCTTTATTCCAATCAGCACATGTGCGCGTTGAGAATGTCCTGAAGGAATCCAATACATGTGGTTGTGACTGGATCAGGGACCCTACTTCAAAAACAGGAAATCCATTGCTGGCGACTGCCGCTGGGAATTTCCTTGGAGGGTTATACCTCCCTTAAGCTGCTAGGTGCCATGGAGATTGACAGAGATTTGTTGGAGGGGACTCGGTGCCGTGCTCCCACAGCGCGTACGCTATCTTGCTGACATCCTTGCTTGGCCCTTGCCATTGTCTGGGGGCCTAGGTGGCTTTTCGGCACTGCTGGTCTCGTGCCGGGAGTACTCCGCTCCGACCCCTTCCTCAAGATGGGGCTCGATCACCTCTCCTTTGAACTCCCGCACCCTTGATGGTTTATGGTGAGACATGTCTGGGAGTTTCCGCATGGAGGTGTCGAGCGCGTCTTCCTATTTGGAAGAATCGCCCTGAGCGTGTCGTGCGCCCCCGAGCCCTCAGTGCCTTGGAGTTATCTTAAACGCTCCTCACTGAGGGTATAATAATTGCCATGGCCTCGGCGAGGGTAGCGGCGTGCGCTGCCCTTTCGCTCTGGCCCGCTCCTGAGAGAGCATTTGCTTATTCCTCTCACTGCCTCCGAGCTGTTCCATGACATCCTCATTAACAGGGAAGGTTACCGCTGCTTCTCGGTAGGCGCGTGCCATAGAACGCACCTCATCAGTCACATCACGACAGACCGTGATGATCTCCCCGTTGCAACCTGGCATCTTGGCAAGGTTGTAGGCATGGTGGGTGACTGCCATTAACTTGGCAAGAGCAGGGAATCCCAAGATGGCATTATAACACTAGTAGGAAAAGCCTCATTAGTGGGGCACCAAAATGTATATTCTGTGGCGCATGGGCGGTGCGCCACAGAATCTTCGCCACAAAAATAAGAATTCTGTGGCGCACCTGCCCATGCGCCACAGAATTAAGACATTATGTGGCGCACCAAGGGCGGTGCGCCACAGAAATAGGAGGTTCTGTGGTGCATGTGGCCCAGGTGCGCCACAGAATTAGGTGAGCCACTGAATTTGATTTTGGTGCGCCACAGAATAATGTACAGGTATACTCGATTTTGTACTGCCTACTGTAGACATACATGTTTTATACAGTTATATATACAATATACAGTATATAGGTAATATACAGATATAATATAGACATCATGTATAATAGACAGATATAATATAGACATCATGTATACTAGACAGATATAATATAGCAACATTATACATCATCATCATATTACTTAGAGCCCGATCGAGTTATACATATAACTCCATACAACTCATAATCCATACAAATTAAGTTCATCATCCCGAGATACAAATGAAGTGACACCGGCCACCGCCTACAGTAGGATGAAGTAGAGTACCGCCGGCGACGATGGTGGGAAAGAGCGAGAGCACAACGAAGGTCTTCATATTGCTCTTGTTCGACTGGTGCTTCCTCCACTTGGCAACCACCTCGTGTCTAGTCGGGTATCCTTTGTAGCAGTTGCCGCTAAACTTGTGCACCTGTTTCTTGCAGTCCTCCCACTCCTCGTAGACTCCTGGAACCCAACCCTCAAACACGACGTAGTACGTCATCTCAATGGACGCAAGGCATATTAGTATATAATGCAATGGAAAGAATTAGAGGGGTCACATGCATACATATTCACAAGAATTAAAGCAAGGAAATAATAATAAACCTAAAAGATATATAGCATCAGTATCACATAACATAATTGATCAAGTTCAACGACAACGACTACAATAGTAATTGAAGTCCAACAACGATGACCGTTTCGAGCAAATTAAGCAAGTTTAGTTTACAACACACTACACATTGTCCATCGATTCAAAGTAATGGTAGGTACACCAGCCTCGATCAATGAGACGTCTTCTTCAGCGCCTCCAAGAATGGTTTGTACATGTCCTTAGTCGTCCACGTCCTTCCATCACCCTGCCTATGTAGGCGTTCTTCGATATCCCTCTTACACAACCCTCTGAGTTGGTGTAAGAGCCCCGATCTTTTGCATACATCTTCTTGGATAATTTCCGATAGCTTTACTTGGATGCGATGGAAGTCTTCTGTAAGATCAGCATCGTTGATGTCCCCCGCCATTTTAGTGGGGTCTCGCATACTAGGTGGCAGACTCATCATCTCTGCATTCGCGACAAACCCTTTAAGGTGATGGAGGACATAGAAGGCCTCCTTCGTGCTGTCAGCTGGCTGGTTGATGCAAGGGAAGTCGATCACGTGCTTGAACCTGAGCTTGCTAGTGTTCGACCTGATAAATCCCCCCTTCTTGTCGAAGGTGCCTCCATTTTTGGAGTAGCCAAGGATAGCCTCGCCGAGAACACCCCTTATTTTCTTGTAGTCTTTCTTCGTCGTCGTATTCGACGAGTCGAAATACTAGGCTAGTGACCACTTTGGGCGAAGGATGACGGGTGTGCAGTATTTGTCCCTGCTCAACACATGCAATTGAAATGGAATGTGGGAAATGATCGGCAATGGAAGAAATATATAAGAAAGCATAAGTTACGACGGTCGCGAGCGGATGTGTACTTACTCGGGAAAGACAGGCAGAAGAATGGTGTTCTTCTCTTTCTTCATGAGCATGAAGCTCTAGAGGTACTGCACCGCCTTGGTCCGTGTCCTTGATCCTTCCTCCAGCTGGCTATCACGCATGTAGTAGGGATCCGCTACCGCGATGTGGGGGTTCTCTCTCTGTTGATCATCATCGGAAGATTGAGCACGTAAGAGCGGACCAAGTTATATTCGAGCCGTTTTCAGTGAAATAGATTGAAGATGTCCTCGAACGCTATGAAGAAGATATCCGCGGGGTCTTCGAGTCCGCTGGCACCTTGACCGTGAACACCGGGTAACTTGGATCCTTGTCTTTAAGAAGGATGCCCTCTATACATTGAATACTGTAATGCAAAGGGAGCAATGGTCCACTTGCGAGGTGTTCCATGTCCTTAGGCAGTATCGGTTTACCAGCTTCATGACACCGGGGCAAGCCATCCTGTAACGGTGGTACCACGTCGTCGGCCCGGATCCTCTTAGGAAGAGGCTGGCTCGAAGATGTGCCCTTTTTATTACCTCTCTTCCTTGTCTTCTTCACCTGACCTGTTGGGGGTGTTGTTGGTGCTGGTGGTGCTGATGGTGGTGCTTGGGGTGCTGGGGTTGCTTGGGGTGCTGGTGGTGCTGGTGTTGCTTGGGGTGCTGGGGTTGATTTGGGTGGCTCCCAGACGATCGTCTTATGCAGCGTGTTAGGGCTGAAAATGGTAGCCGGCTTGACTTGAGCTGGATTGCCAGCCTCCGGAGGAGTGTCTTGCAGAGAAAAACCCGTGAAGGTCAGGCTCTGCGTGACTATAGTGGGAAGACCAAGTTGATCGCCGTGAGTGCGGAAGGATTCTTCATCCATAGGAGGCATTTACATATCTTGGCTGCAGGCGCCAGTGTTGATGTAGGCATCGATGTCATCATCATCATCTCCATCGTTGCCATCAAGTGGCACTATGTCCACGACCTTAGATGGTGGCGGTTGTGATGCCGCCGCTTGGCGTACCTTGCGTTTGGTCGACGGTCGTTGCGGTAGCGTTCCCAACAGCTGTTGGTGGCGTGTGGTGGTGGTGGCGACCACCGGTTCCTTCCGGGTGGCGGCAGTGACCGTCGGTTCCTTCCGGGTGGTGGCGGCGACCGCCGGTTCCTTTAGGGTAGTGGCGGCAGCGATCGTCGGTTCCTTTCGGGTGGTGGCAGCGACCGCCGGTTCCTTCAGGGTAGTGGCGGCGAAGACCGACGTTTCCTTAAGGGTGGCGGCGGCGCGGGGCCGGGCGATCTTGGGCCGGATAATAGGGGAGGTGGTATCGGTGCTGCGCCTAACACTCGGAAGACCCCCCCCCCCAGCCGAATCTAGTTCTTCGGCCATGTCATAATCCATGAGGTGCAATCCCCAAGGACCATAATGTCGTCCTCGTCTGCGCTCGGAGGTTTATGGGGGGGATGATGTCGTGGTACTCCGGCACTACCAGTGCCAACTTGACCTTCACCAGGTCTTCCGCAATTCTAGCGTGGTGCATATCGCGGCTGGCCATGACAGTGCCGCTAGCAACTTCCATCAACTTGCCGCCGGGCTCCACCTTATGCAGGAGTATGCAAGGTTCGTCCTGAGTCAGGGGCATGTTGGGCATCATGAGATGGCAGTCACGAAAGGCATATATAGTTAAATAAGATGACACAGAGGACTAACTAATGAATTACCTTCTTGATGGCGTCGATCTCGGCTAATGTCGATACAACAGCGTCGGTGCCGGCGCCGGGCCGCTCATTCTCGGGTGCATTATCAAGCACCGCCACCCTATCAGCTTTTGCGGTTGGGGGTGTCAATGCAACCAGCTGGAGTGGCGGCGTCAGGGTCACCAGTTCCGGCGACACTTGGAAGCTTGAGTTGCTGCCGCTGACGCTGGGCACATGTATCAGTCCCTTTTGACCTACCGCATTCCAAGCAGCTAACCCCTCCATCAATGCAGGGGGATGATCTGCCAGAGCTTCTCGTCCAGTAACTTAGTCACCAGCTCGGTCTCTGCGCCGGCTTTTCGGCCACCATCTTCTCTAGTGACTCCACCTTCTTCTTCAGCTCCTGAACCTCGACTTTATCCTTAGCTGACGTCCTCCTCTGCTTTCTCGTCTTGGCATCCGATGCATAGTACTCGGATAGCTTCATACTTGTGCCAAATCCGGACACATGGCCAGCCGACATCGGCGGCTTATCCAGGTCCCTCTTCTTGTATTTGTTCGTCACCCTGTTGAAAGGCTTCAGTTTTTTAGCTTCCTCAATCTCTAAGGAACTTAAGGTTAGCCCATTTGGCTTCATTGCCAAATAAGATCAATGCAATAATATAGACTATCCTTACTAGGCATTTCTCGAAGTTCTTCACATCGAGGTGATCTGTACCAAATTCCCCCGTCTTCCAGTAGCGGGACCGGACATAGTTCCTAGTCTGTAAATCCGTGATTCTTAGCCAGGGATTTCTTTCCCCAGACGTTCAATCTCCAGATCCTCCTTGTCCCAAGTGGGTTGTTTTCCTCGGTAACCGCCGCTTCCGCAATGGTGGACCCCTAGGTTCAGTTCCCGCATTTTCTTCCCCCAGGAGGTCCATTTTTTAGCTTCCTCGATCTCTAAGGAAGACTTGAATGCATCAAAGTCTTCTTTGGAGAGTGATGGCTCTTTGCTACTATCTTCTCCTAGCTTTCACCGTGATCATTCTTTCTCTTCACCCGGGTTCTCCAGTTGCTCAAGGCGGTGCTCATCTTTGTGAGAGCTAAAGAGCACCTTTTTATTGAATGGCTCCGGGAACGTGTATCGTTGGTGAAGCTTCTGGATGAGGGTTTCGGCCAAAGCCGCGTTGGCCTCGCTTCGGATGTCATGGTTGTTGATCGACACGGTTTCACGGACGATGCACCCTAGTTGCATGATGTACCCTTGGGCAACCCCTAAGGCTCCAAGGGTAGGCCACTTTCAGAGACTAACTTGAAAGCATCGGTGACGTTGGGGAGAACTTGCGGCTTCCGATCCCTCCTTGGCCTCCTCGCCTTCCTCTTCTTCTTAGCCTCCTCAGGGTTGCCGCCGCTATCACCTTCTGTGCGGTCGGTGGTCTCTTCACCGGTCTCGGCGGCGTCGTCCCAGGCCTCTTCCTCATCGCCGGTCTCGGTGGCGGCCCCCGGCCCTCTCCCACATCGCCGATCTCGGCGGCGGCATCCATGCCATCTTCCTCATCATCGATCGACTCGGCGGTGGCCTCCTGGCCCTCTCCATCGTAGTCCTCCCAGAAGTATTTGTTGGCCTCTCTGGCGTCTTCCTCCCGGCTCCTGGGCTTAGAAGTGCCCAACATGTTTATTTGCACTTCATTAAAAAGAGGCAAAAAGTTGGTACAAAAGTCAACCAAAAAATTCAAAATTTCGGCATGACCTTTGCTAATTTTTCTACATAGGAGTGCCCATTTCTCAACCGAAACGGAAGTGAATCAACGCTTCGGGAGAAATGGGCAACTCAATCAAATCCCTGCAAAAATATCCCTGCAACTCGGTTGTTGATTTGAGCTCGTCGTGCATGGTGAGCTTCTCTCTCATCCGCAGGTCGGTGACACCTTCAGTGAAAGCAGAGATGATTTTGGCCTGGGAGATCCTGGGAATCTTGTTTCGCACCTGACCAAAGCGCTGCATGAACTAGTACAATGTTTCGCCTTCTCCTGGCGAATCTGGCGCAGGTCATTGAGGGTGGAGTGGTGGTCTGCAGTAGGCTTGAAGTTCGCCACGAACTGCTGGCAGAGATCCTCCCAAGAGGAGACAGATTCCTCCGGGAGGTTCATTAGCCAGGAGCGGGTGATGTCCTTGAGCGCCATAGGGAACCAGTTAGCCAAAACCTTTTGGTCCCCCTGCAGCCTTGATGCTTACGATGTACAGCTGCAGGAACTCTGTTGGGTCCCTGTGGCTGTCATATCATGCTGGCAGATCCGGCCGAAACTTATGAGGCCATGAGACACTGCAGAGCTCCTTGGTGTAGGCGATACAGGCTCTCGTGCAAACGGCCGTCCCCACGGAGCGGTTAACTTGGCCCGCAGCTGCAATCTCTGGAGGACCCTTGCTTGGCGCTCGTGTGGTTGTTCGTGCTGTCGCTCGAGCCCAGCCCGAGCCCCCTCAGGTGATCTCAGGATGATTTGGCAGCTGGGATCGGCAACCTATGGAGATGACGCCGCGTGGGAAGGTGCCTGCGGCGCTTGCTAAGCGAGTTGTTTCTGCGGCGCGTCCCGAGCGAGGGGCTGCTGCGGGGCGTTCCGGGCGGGACGCTCCCCACGCCCAACCGTTCCTCCCAGCATCTGCCTAAGGATGGTTCAGCAACTCCTGAGCCAGAAGGAAGCGAGCCTCCTCCGTGAGCTGCTCGGGGGTAGGGCTGGAATTCGAGCTGAGCCGAGCCAGCTTGGCTCGACTCGCTAAAGCTCGATCAACAATCGAGTTAGCTCGACTCGACTCGTTTAACAATCGAGTTCAGATTTCAAACTCGGCTCGACTCGCAAAGCTCGCGAGTAGCTCGTTTAAAACTATCAAATAGAACATGTAAAATATACAATGCATTTTTCCCAACTATTTGGGCATGAATGATGAACAACAAGCATTAGGATTATGGTACCAGAACAATATAAACCACAACGATCAATATATCATTAGAATAAGATTGCCAAGTTGAGAAATCAGAAATATAGTTGCCCATTTCACTACTAGAAAACAGGATATCAGTGGCGCACCAGTTTTTGTTATCAGTGCCGCACTAGTGGTGCGCCACTAATATCACGCCACTGCTAAATGTTAGCAGTGGCGCACCAGTGGTGCGCCACTATTAATCGAAATAGCAGTGGCGCATGAGGTGGTGCGCCATTGGTAACAGTGCACAGGTGCGCCACTAATGCCTTGTAGGGATGCGCCACTATTATCTATAGCACATGTGTTGATCTGACAAGGTGCGCCACTAGTCCAGCTGTGTGTGCGCCACTCACTGCCTAAATTTAAAAGGTCAAGGTGGGCCTAGTTGGCAGACGGTGTTGCAGGTGCTAGATCTGTATGTTGAACCATTTAATAAAACAGCCACTTTTATTTTATTGTAGATCAGAACTATTACAGGACCCAAATAAAAAATACACCTAAATTTCCTAAACTTTACAACAAGGACCCTAAATCTTTTTCTAAAAAGCAATCAAATCCATGGAGGAGCTCCACCGCCGGATGCCGCTCAGTGGTCCTGCTCGTGGGCGGCGGGGCGGCCGCCGGAGGCCGGCGTCGTCGGAGGCGCTTCTCGCCACACTGCCGCCGTGCAGAATCACAGAGCACGGGCGGCGCCCCGCCCCGTAGACCGGCAGCGCCCCGCTCAGCGTCCTCCCAGTCGAGGGCGACCCACCACGAGGATGCGGCGGAAGACCGCGAGGGTGACCCACCACGCGGATGCGGCGGCCACCCCCACCGAGCCGTCCTCACCCTCGCCCGGCTGCGCGCCGCCGGGGGCTCGTCGCCGGCTGAGGGAGGCGTCGACGGCCGGCTTGTGGACGGAGGCGCACGTACCAGGCCGCAGTGATTCGGGACGCGGCGGCGCAGAGGTCCGCAACGGCGCCGTCGGGGAGGAGCTCGATATCGCGGCCGACAGAGGATCTGGCGGGATCTCCTCCTCGAGTAGCGCCATGGCAACCTGGACGGCGCTGCAACTCCCAAGCCCGGATGCGAGGCGACGGATGTGGAGTAGGGGGAGAGGGGCGGTGGTCAAGGAGAAGGAGCGGCCATGGGAGGGCGAGGAGACCGGGGGCGAGGAAAAGGAGCAGCCATGGAGTGATTTGGTTCTGACGGGAGAGAAGGAGCCATGGTTTGATTTGGTTCTGCGGGAAGGGATATGCGCCTGCGGGGGACTTGGGGACGTGGGGGACTAGGGGCGGTTGGCCCGTGGAGGAAATGACGCGTGACGTGTGAGATACAAAACGTACTCGTGTTTGGATGAAACGACCCGCGCGCGTGCACAGTGGCGCACCCTATGCAGTGCGCTATTGCTACTTACAATATCGTGTTTGGATGAAACGACCCGCACGCGTGCACAGTGGCGCACCCTATGCAGTGCGCTATTGCTACTTATAATAAGGTGGCGCATCTGTATATGTGCGCCATTGCTATTTAAATAGCAGTGGCGCACCTGTATACGGTGCGCCACTGGTAACCTTAGATCTATATATAATTCAGTCCTAAAATTAGTAGTGGCGCACCACTAGTACTAGTGCGCCATTGGTAATTTGCTAGCAGTGGAGCACCTGATAGTGGTGCGCCACTATCATCGTGCGCCACTGCTAGCAATCTTAGGACTAGGCCTTTTCCTAGTAGTGTTTTGGTGGGCTTGGGCCAACTTCATTTTTACCAAGCTAAACGAGCTACTCGCGAGTTCAATGAACTCGACTCGTTTAGCTTGAACTTGTTTAACGACAAAATATGAAACTTGTCTTGGCTCGTTATACACCGAGTTCGAGTCGAGGCGAGTCGAGTCACGAGTTACTCATTTAGCTCGTGAGTTTCGAGTTTTAATTCCAGACCTACTCGGGGGCGTTCGGCTCGGAGATGACGAGGGAGGTGAAACCTCGAGTCAAAGGAGGTTGCGGCTCTTTCGATGGATGAAAGGACGAACATTCCTCGTCCTCCATCCACATCTCCGGCTCCGGCTCTGGCTCCTCAAGAGCGCCACCCTCGGGCGGCTGGGGAGCCCCCGGGGCATCGCGTCCTGCGGGCTTAGGGGCGGGCGGAGCACGACGACGAGTGTGCTCTGGGCGAGCGCGACTGGCCGAACGGCGACACGCGTGCTCGTCGCGAGTCTCCACTTGCCCGGCCATGCTAACGAAGCTGATGGAGAAGAACGACGACAGATTGAGTCCCCTACCTAGCGCGCCAAATGCGGGAGATTCGTGTCGGAGTAAGAACACAGGTATCACCGAACCCGAAAGGTTCGAACATAGGGGACTCAAGATCACGTCGTCATCTCACTGATGTTGGGCACTGCAGGGAGACACAGCAGTTACCCAGGTTCAGGGCCCTCGGAGAGGTAAAACCCCTATGTCCTGCCTTGGTGTATGTATTGCAGGTCGCAAGGAAGAAGATGACCGTAGAGATATCTAGGGTTTGTGATCGCTCAGGATCCTCCCCTCTACTCTAGAAAGGCTAGCCTTTTTTTAGAGGAGCTGGTCCTCTTCCCCTCGAAATATCTTGAGGGAGAAGGGTTCCCACATCTCCAAAACTGACGGTGGGAAACTCCCCGTCCTTTACAAGATGGACATATTCCATGGCCGATTAAAGCGTCGGTCCATGGCAGGTGATGGGGTCGCCAACGACACCTCCACTGGCAGATAGTGCCGCCCACCCGGCCTTGCACTAAAGAGGCAAGGACATTGCCTTGGTCTTTTGGTCTTCGTCGAGCCCGCTTTAATCATCAAAGAGGTAATGGTACCTCTCCTCCTCGGGACGGAGCTTGTTGAGCTCAGCCATGACGCATGCCATGCTTTCTTGGGTTGTCCGGTGGTCCGGAAAGCGATCCTTCGACGCCCCTCCCGTACGGGGCCCGTGCGAGGAGCATCTGAGGCCTCTTTGACTTGGCGCCCCTCCCGGCCCCTCCAGGAGGGACACCGAATGATCCACAAGGGTCCGACCCTCGCGGAGCCTCACTCCGGAGTTTCCTCCTAGAGTGATTGTAACTTATGGGCTCCCAGCAACCTAAGAAATGGGGCACCCCGGTTGTCGGTAGTCTCACACATATAGCATGCGCCATAACCACATAAAACATATTAGCACATGTAGACAATTCACCAAACACCTAACAAGCAAAAACATCATGAAACCAGAGAAAGCATATCCAAAGAAAATAAAATCAATCAGATCCACGTATATGCTCAAGGCCACATCCCTTTGCAGATGCAAAACAGATCAAGCACTAAAATCTGATGTAGAGGAGGTGTGAGAGGAAGAGGAGAAGCAAGGAGCTACTGCCTGGGTCGAGGATGGACGTGCTAGGGAGGTCGCGGTTGCCATCGTTTTCTCCCTAGGATGGCCCTCTGCTCACAGGAAGGCCAGGCCGCAGGCGGGCGCTCACACGCGTGACGGGAGGGTGGGGCGCACAGTCTGTGGCAACGCAAGTGGTGCCTAGGCGACAACTGCGCTGGTGACTGCCCGAGGTCAACGAAGGAGAGGGCTCTATGGCGTAGCTCCGGTGGCTGATCCCCTGTGTTCTCCTCCAGGTGGATGGTTTTGTGCGGTCGCTCGGCGAGGCGGGCGCTAGCTGTGGAGGAGGACGTGTAACATCCCTGTTTTTGCTAAACCCAAATTAGGGTTGGTTGTGCATTATGTCATGAACATCTTAATATTTTCCTAAGAAAAAGCATTGAACTTAAAGCTTGAAAACCCTAATAATTGCAAACCTTCCTCTATTTCAAATGATCTCAAATTTTTTTTCAAAGTTTCAAAACCATAGTTGTGTGAACTTTACAAAATATCTTAGGATTGTCCCTGGGTATTTTTGTAACCTTATAAACTTGTTTGAACACCAAATGTTGCAAAACCAGTCTTGTTTTTGAGTTTCCAGTAAAACCCTATAGCCCAGGGGGTTATTCGAAAAACAACCCTTTGTCTTGTTCCTCGGAGCTCCTGCGTGTCGAGCTCCTGTGCGTCTCGAGGCCACCTCCTGCTTGTCGCTGTGGTAAGCGAGGAGACCACCAGGAGTTGCCCGCATGCCTATCATCTCTCGTCCTCATCCTCTCTCGCGTGAGCCTCCCATTCTCTCTTTGTGGCCCTCCCGCCTCAAACCCTAACCCTGGCCTCACGGCCGATGCACATCGCCAACGTTCTGGACTTCCCCGCAAGCATCCGAGCACACCACCGCCATCTCCGTCCTCTGCTCGGTCTCTTGGCGCGTGGAATCGAGCTGGGGCGCTCAGAAACGACCATGTTGAGCTCGTCGTTCCCGGCGCCGGTCGTCGTCGATTAGCTCAACTCCGTCCACCCCCGCCCTCTCCGTTGAGCCCTACGGCATCACGGTGAGCCCCTCGTCGCCCCGGTGGCCTCGCCTCCTCCTATGGTCCTATGTATCGCCGCTGCGACGTGCACCTGCACCGGCCGTCGCTCAGCATCGCCGCCGGCGATACTCCGGCGACCAAATGGTCCTGGCACCGCCTCCGTCCGACTCGTCGTGGTCCTATGCATCGAACACGCCATTCCGCGCGTCCAAGGCCGCGCTCTAGCGCCACCTCTGCGTTGTCACCGGCGCGGTCCGCCAGAGTTGACCACTAGCGTTGACCCCGGTGGGTCCCACCCACTTTTTTATTTTTATTTTCTTTATTTTTATAAATGTTTTGGAAATTATTAAAACCATGACATGTGGGTCCAGTCTGTCAGGTTTTTATTAATTTCTAGGAATTTTCAGAAATGATTTAAAATGAATAAAACTTGTAAAATTCATAACTTATTCATTTTAAATTAGAAAAATATGTATAATATATCAAAAATTCAGATAAATGATATCTACAATTTGGTTAAAAAATCATGGATTGTTAAACAACTTTGAGCCCTAGTTGTTTTAGAAGAACCAATTGTACCCCTCTGAGGTTTCAGAACTGCTAACCCTAGTTCCGTCGAACCCGAGATAAATTGATGATCATGTCTTAGGGTTAGTTCAATACCTTTAACATGTCATATCATCATTCTTGTATGCGCATTGCATCGATGCCATGTGTTGATTGTTGTTCTACCTTTCTGATGTTTGCTGCTTCACGATCGATAGAGCAAGTGCCCGAGACTGTAAAGATCAACAACGACGCAACTCAATAATTGTCCATTGACGAACAAGTCAAGCATGGGATCTACGAAGATCCACATTGGTTTGTCAGGGACAAAGGAAAGCCCTAACCTAGTTCATATATGGTTTCAAAATGCTTTTACTTCTGGTTCTTACATATTGCATATGATTCCAATAAGTTTTATCGGCAGATATAGTTATCCTATGTATTGCATTTACCATCCTTGTAGCCTAAACTACCTGATCTACTGCTCCCAGCAAGACTAGGTTTGAGCTCGTGTGCACCGCTAGAGCCATTATATCGAATATGCTTAGCCCTGCTTAGTTGACGAATTCTGATCCATCCGGCTGATGAATCAGAGCTGCGAATGAACCTAGTTTAAAGGCTTAGATGGGCCGCCACATGGGGATGTGGTGATATGACTCGTTCTCGCTGAGACTAGGACCCGAGTTCTCGCCTTCGGAACCAAGACTGAGCGTACAGCCACACGGGGCCCATGGGAACCCCTTGGCCCGAACTTGCCTAGCTTGTTCATGAGTCACTTAGTTTGCGAGTTCCATTTGCCATACACATGAGGAAAAGGTGGAAAAGGTTTTCAAAGGTGCATCATACATGGACATGGCTAGGGTGAAGGATGCTGGAGGCATTGAACTGGATCCCCTGCGCACAAGAATCGGGACCGCCTCACAGAATGGCTACCTACGATGATGGAGATGCCCAGTTGGAGTGACTCATGAATTAAGCGAAGTAAGGGAAAGGTTTTGGTCGACCACCCTCTGCTGGCAGGCCAAGGAAGCGTGTACATGACGGTGCTAAGAGTCGGTCGGCGCGTGTGGGTAAAGTTGTACACCCCTGCAGGGTTAAATCTTTTCGAAAATCCGTGTCAACGGTTACGGACGACTTGGTGATGGATTCTGTGATCATAGACAACATCAACTCAATCGTAAAACTTGGAATCAAATGTGTGAATAAGGATCCCTTCTCGGGGTATCGAGGGGGTGATCCTAGTTGATAGGTTCAACATATGATGAAGATTCGGTGGATTCAATATGATGATCAGTAGAGCTAGTGATAGCGCTCTCTTATCCCTTTTAAAATGATCTGAATAGACGAGCTTCTACTCCCTCTTGTTTTACAAAGGAAAACTGGCTTTCCGCAAAATAAGCTCTACATAAAGCCTCGCATACCAGCTTTGCTAACAGGTTGTACTAAGTCTTGCTGAGTCCCTGTACTCAGCTTTGCATGCTTTGTTTCAGACGAAGTTGCTCCGACAAATGGTGGTTTCTAAGTCGACATCGACGAGAAGCTTGGGATTCCCAGGTGGCAGCCTGGAATCTATGGGCTGGGACGTCGCCGTTATGCTCCTAGCTAGTCTCTTAGGCCTTTTTCTATCTTGCTATTTAGAATAGCATAACTTTGCTTCCGTTGATTGATGAAATGTCAGGTTTGTGACCTATGCTTGAAATATTTTGGTTCTTTTGCTCAGTTATGAGCTTGTATTACTTTTTGAGTCGTAGAGTCACTGTTGTGTTACCGATTCTCACCCTATAGGCAATAGAGATCTAGGTTAGGCTTATGCCAGATGAGAATCTTGATTTGTCTAGCCCCGACCTCCGGGGTTGCCACAGGACGGCCGAGCGCGAGACCCCTGGCGATGGCGCGACGGGATTTGGTGGAGGATGTTGAGAGATTGGGGGAGACGAGAGATGAGGGGATTGGGGGAGATGACTGGGAGGAGACCCACTGGCTTTTTCCCTCGTTTTGAGCCAACCATATCCGGACGCGTGGCCCAATCGATGGAGAGACAAGCGAGCCAGCACCCAGCCCGTGCGTGCCGGGTGGCTATCGTGGATAGCCTCGGAGCAACCCGTGAAGGTGCATCGTTTATACCTTTAGACTAGTGGTTGGGGCGCCCCATGGGGCGCCTCCTCACCGTACGGTGGTAGTCCAATCACGATCTAGTCTCATTTTCGTCTTTGTCCACTCATTAGAAAATCAAAGTCGAGCTCCTTATATCATTGCTTGGAGAAAATCGAAGTCTGAGTGCCCTTACATCACTTGGTAACGCCACAATAAAGCAAATCCAAAATCCGGTGATCTACAACACGCATAAACACAACTCCTTATTTCCATGATACACAAATGACAGTCTAGAACCAAAACAATATATGGATGCCTTTGCTAACTTTGATATAGCTCTTGTCCACTAAGCTATTTCTAAGAGTTTGCTTCTTAAACATCAAAGAGAAACTGAGTTTCCAGCCAATTACTTCGATTTAGCGTGCCTTCAACAAAATTTGATTCTTTGAACTAATCTGCACATATCTAAGGATGACAATTTCATCCACGGATCCAGATATCCATGGATATGCGACCCATCGGGCAAGGGTATGGAGGGATGATTGTGCCCACGAATTTCATGGGGCGGATATCCAATCCCATAGATATCCATTTTACATGTGGAACCCACATGTCACTGAGACGTAGAATTTTACCTAGGCTTAGTTTCCCCTGTCTTGAGGCCCAAATCATCAATGGTCTATATTTTCTAACCCCGATTACCCTCCTTATTGTTGCTTTGATATTTCTATCCGTTGCCCTCATAATTATTGTTGATATTGCTGAAATATTGTCAAAATGCTCGTGTTACACTCAATTTGTTGGTATGTTGATGTGTATAGTTTGTAAACACGTGGATACCATGGATATCCGGACATCCGACGGATTTGGATTTGGATCGACATCCATGCCCACTGATACTTTAGTGGGCAGGGCACAACGGGACTAATGGATATGGGCATGAATTTGGTTTTGGTATATATCCGTCCAAACCCGCTCCATTGTCATCCTTACATATGCACAAAGTGATTCACCTAGATAGTCATCACATTTAAGCTAAACCGCTGAGTTCTGCTTCTTGCATTTTCTGGTTCGCGCATCTTTCATGCAAATCTGCTTCCCTCTGTAAATTAAGACAAGAAGAAATTAGAAACCACTGAATGTAATATCAGTCGCCATGATTTATCTTTCTCATGTGAGAAACTGCAGAAAGAACATAATAAAAGGAACACATCTTGGACTTACTTCCTCTAAGTCAGTTTGGTTTCAGATATCTATCAACTATTCCACACGAGTCAAGCTCCTAGTAAGCTTTCACCTCTTCTGCTTACATGGATTGGTTTGACGCAGGATCCCACACAGTAATAAAGTCAACTTATTCTGTAATGATACATGAATTCAAAGATAACCATATTAAATTGGTAATGGCTATTTCTGAATTAAGAAAATGCACTCAAATAAATATGAGTACCCAACTTCACCAAGAGCACAGTTTGTCCTCTATGTATGAACAGTTACTAAAGAAACTATGCTAAATCCAAAAGATTCATAGATGACTTTCTGTTTGGTTTCACAGAATTGAAATGCACGAAAGCATCATTCAGTTGTATAATTGGAACCATTGCAGACATGACAAGGAATGCTCGCACACCAAAAAATACTTATCATGATGATGAATTTTAAGTTAAATCTTAAGTCACATTTCAAGTTTCCTTTATCTCGAAATGTAGTGAAACATTTTTAATGTTAGATAGCTAAGTGGAGAGGAAAAGATCTTAGCTTTATCTCACAAAATTAATAATGTAAAAATAAAAATCGGAGACTGAATGACAAGAACATAGCAGAAGAAGAAAGATGCAGAACATACCACCGCTGACATGTGGTGCGCGTGCAACCTCCTCCTCTCATCGTACTCATGCCTCCCCTTCTTCTATCTACACCCCTTCCTGGCATGCCAAGACGGGCTTGTGCTGTAGAAATAACCCGAGGAAATGGAGAGCCTGCATGAAGAAGACGACATGGTCAGATGTCAAGCAAAGGAGTTTGGGGCAACGATGGAGGAGATTCACGGGTCGGTGGATGAGTTGGATGAGATATTGGCTAGGCTAAGAGATGTGAATAAGAGAAGAAGCTAGGATAGTAAAAACACAAAATTCTCGATATTTATTTTAGACTACCGTAGTATCAGATATATGTTTGTACAACTGTACCTTCCCTAAATCATCCTCTTCACACAAAGAGCTGTGTTAGGGTGATTGGGTAGTACTACCGAGTACCACCGAGTACTACCGCTGTGGGAGATGGACAATAATAATAAGGCTCAACTTTCCCCCTCCTCAGCTCTCAACCTCCTACAGTACCCTTGAGGTTTCCTCGTCATTGACCGGGCCGCCGAGCGCCGCTCCGCCGGAAAAGCCGGCCGGAGTTGGTCTCGGAGAGACGCCGGCGTAGTTTAGGGGTAGATCTAGTAGTTTCTTTGTTGTTTTCGGCTCTATGCCGTGTTTTGGGCGTCTGCCCTGTAGTGGAGGTGGTGGCCTGGATCGCCGTCAGATCCATGGCCTGGTAGGGTTGCTGCTGCTGTTGCTTGGGCTCCGGTGGGTGGAGCAGAGTGGGAGAAGAAGCGGAGCCACCTCCTTAAATAAGATGGCGACGGATCTCTACGAGTGGGATCGAGGCCAAGATAAGTTTGTTCTCCCGGCCGGCCGGGCGGGGAGGAGATCAGAGGATTCTTGGTGAGCCCGGCTGTTTCCCTTCTCCTGGCCGGCCTTGGAGGCGAGGGGGAGTTGGGCTGCAGCTGGTGGCTTGTCGCTCCGACGAGATCAAGGTTAGTCCGGGTGTGCGATTGGATGGAGGTGAACTGCATCTTTTTTCCATCTCTGTCTCGCCGTGGAGGTGTTGGCAGAGGAGGAGATGGTGTTGTCATCTCTGGAAGGTGCATGCTCATGCCTGAAGGGTGCTATCTTCTGGAAGCTCTTGTGGATTCTGGCAAGCTGGATCGCTGCCTTGCTGCCTGGCGAGTTATTCAATGGGGGACCTCTGCTGGCTTCACTGCCTCGCCCCCTTCTTCGATGGCTGAAGGGCGGCCCTCGACCAGGAGCTCTACCTCCTTTGGAGGCCATCTGCTACACAGCGCTGGAGCTCGTCGTTGCTACGCCACCAAGTGGTTCGTCCCCGGTGGTGTAGTCGCGGCCGGCGCTGGTAGTTCTTCGTCGGACTGGAGAGCGCCGCGAGCTACTTTCTCTCTGACGTCGGCGTCCTTCGCCTTGAGGTCGCCGGCGACTGGTGGAGAAGAAGACCAAGCACCTGATTGATTTTCTCTATTTCTTGCTAGGGTCTTTGCTGCAATGTTCAATGCCTTTTCTTCAAATTTCCGGTTCTTCAGGGCTAGAGATGCAAAAGGGCATTGTTGTAAATCTTGTACCCACCGTTTTTAATGGATGCTTCCTGGCCTTTCGAGGCCGTTCTTGTTCAAAAAAAAAAGAGTACTACCGCTGTGATTAATTCTGTCCGTCCGATCTAGCCACTTAATTATGCATTTTACATTAACATACTAAGGGTATTATGGTAATTTTGTAGGCAACCGCCCCACCTCGCACGACGGCATCGCTAGCTCGATCTGCCGCGCCCCAATCCTCTTCTCTGGCTCCTGGGCGAAATCCTGCCGCCGCGGAGCCCCAATCCTCTGCTCGCTGGGCGAACCCCTGCCGCCGCGGAGCCCCTGCAGCCGAATCCTTGCGGCGACGGTGCCCACGGCCGGACACCTCTCCCGCTTGCGCGGCGCGTGGACAGCGACGGCAGCGGGTTCGTCGGTTCTGGTGTAGGTATTGTAGGAGCTCTACGTGAACAGCGCCGGCGCCGTCGGGAGGCATGCATCGATGTCGGTGTGGGAAGATCGGAGCGCAGCCCCCGCGGCCGCTCGCCGGACGCACATTTCGGCAGGTGAACCCCGCGCCGGCGTTGCCCGTGCACCCTCCGCGCCGGTGATCTCCACCTGGCAGTGAAGAGCACCTCAAAACACATCTAAGGTACACATTCCACCCAAATCCGCTTGCCTTTTTTGAGATTGCGGTAGAAGATCATGTCAAATGAGGTTTCAGGCTGCTGGTGCTTAGTATTTATTAACTCAACTTAGCAAACAACAATATACTGTATGGCATACTCCGTATTGCAAATTTCGAAATGAATGAGACTTCATTTTTCAAGGAAAACTTTTAGAAGCTTTGGAAAACCTGGGAATGTTTAAGGTTTATTAAGTGGTACAACTTAGGTGTTTGTGCAACATGGATGCCCTTGTTAGTTATTAGTATTCACAGTAACCTATTAATCACAAGTTCATGCCCATACACAATCATAGGAATGTTAGTATTTTCTTACATGAAACATCTGAATACACGTACTCTATGAAACGACAAGAAACAATAATCAGAGCCCATTTTCTTGTTATCATCCATGAACTGAAACTATAATTCAGTTAAACTTGGAGTGGCCATGTAGCGCTGCACAAACATGTTTTCAGGTTAGAATAAAAGCAATCTCTAGATATAACAACAATCTGGCAGAACCTTGTTAGCTACAGCTCTCTACACTTTGGGCTTTGTCTTAGGTATTTTTTTTATAATCCTGGATGATTATTTCACATATGTTGTCAAAGGTTATATGATGCTAAATTGTGTTATTAAAAGTCTCTGAACTGTTGTATCTTGACTTTTTGCGAACAGCCAGTTTTTATTTATTACTTTGCACATGTTTAGCAAATGTATGAACTGAACCTCTTGATTCTGCAAGCAACACCAGCAGTTACTTGTGCTTTTGTCATCCAATCTTAAATCTAGCATTAAGAAATATTTTCTTCCCTGAGAAAAAAGGGAACACAATTTCAGAACAATATCAGTATTCCTATGAACTATTTGCAGTTAATCAGTGAAGAATAACTGACATCAGAGCAACCTCTATAAATACATGATAGTATGATCTGGAGTGTCAGTGGTTCAGTTGATGATTCTTCCATTCTATAAATAATGATTCGCCATTTACAATCGAAGTCCAATAAATAGTTGGGCCCTTAGTCATTTGGGGAGTTGTTGAATACTACTGCAGGTTCTATCAATTACTTGCACTTCGGAAAAGAAAGTAGATATGTTTTGCACTATCTCATGATCTATTAGTTCTTATTTCTACTTACTTTAAGTGTAAATTTGTGTATATGACCTAGTTTTCCACGGCCTTGTTTATGTTTTTCGCAATCCTTCTCATGCTACAGTACTTCATTAGAGCATCTATACACAGGGGATGGGCTGGAGACGTCGGACATATTTGGGGCACGTCCGGACCGAAGCAGCCTTTGGAGCGCACGGCTGGGGGAGGTTTAGTGTCCGGCGTGCCCCAATTCCCTTTGGGGGACCTTTGGGGTCGCGATTGGAGATGCTCTTACTGTGGCTATACCTGAGAGCTCCCTCAAACTCCCAAAGGTAGCTACTAATAAATCAGTGGTCTCCAGCTAATAATACATCAGTGGCTTACATCAGTGGTCTCCAGCATCCGCAAACAAGTCAAAGCGCTATCAGTGGTTTTCAGTGTCTTATGATGTCATACCATTTGTACTTGGTACCATGTTCTTCTATCAGACTGAAGTGCTAAGTCTTAATTCGTCTGTTATCGGTTTATCCAAGGTTTTCGGGCAAGTTGCTCTCTTGGCCTGATGCATGCATTTGTTTGTGTTTTTGTGTCCTGATGCCAGGTTGCTGATCGCTAGCTCTAGCTCCAAGACGATTCCTAGCTCTCCACCGCAGGTTGTGGGAAGGTGGGATCCCTGGTGGTCGATGTACCTGGGAGGAGGCGCTATCATCTCGAACAGTAGTGGACTGACATGATGCCACATGCGCGACTGGACAATTTTATTGCAACTTTATCTTTAATTGTTGAAGTGGATTTTTTTTTTAAACATCAGAGGCTTTGTTTGATACAAATACTGAAGTTGGCATGCCTAAACTTGTTATCTGAACAGTCATGTTCTTCAATCTATGGCTATAATTATGTTCTGCAGTTTTCTCAAATTAGCAAGATACTTGTAATTTGAAGTTCGAACCGATCACGGGTGTTGTTAAATTTTAATTTCAGTCAATTGTTTCAGATATCTTCATCTAGATCAGAGCAATGCAATCTATCCGAATTTGAAGAGCACACTGATCACACAGACATGTTTAACATGCAGAAATATCTGTTTCAGATAATTGCAGCTATCCTTGTCATAGCTACGCGTGTAAAATGGTGAACATTTACCATTTGTTGTCCTGGTGAGACAGATTGATGATGAGGAGCAACAACCACAAATAATCAGATTAAACAACATCAAAATAAGTCTGAAAAAGCTGCTTCCCAACTTACCACAACTTGATATGTGTAATTGAAAGAAAAGACATTTTGGTTAGTCAAAAATCCATCAAGTAATGGACCAATAAGAAATAGCGTCAGTGATTGGTAAGGGCATGACTGGTATAGCAGCTGGGTTGTAGGAACCTTGAATTTCTTTTGAATTGTGTTTGTCATCTGGTAGCTGGTTAAGGACCACAGAGCCACATGAAAAAACAACAGTAATGGACATGTGTAACAGAGTACTGCCACTGTAGAGCTTTGAACATTTTGAAATATCGAAATTTGATCGATCATAAGTTAGTCGTTCAGGAACAAGCTGTCGTCGTGGTGAACAGACAGATGCCATAGGATGGCTTAAGTTGGGGCCGAATGGGCGCTAGAGGATTCGGGTGAGGGTTTTTGGTAGGATGGGATGGATTCCGGATGGATCTCCTAAGAACTTGGCCTTGGCCAGAGGTAGAAGAAGAAGAACACCAGAGCTTTCTCCCCTTCAGATCTTTCTATTCATTGATCACAAGAGGTTACAGGTTTTTGGATACAAGATCGGACATGCCCGCGACGGGGTGTACCCCCTCTCCTTATATAGGGGAGAGGGTGGCTTACAGGGGAAGAAACCCTAGGAAACCCTAATGGCATCTTTGACTAGACAAACTACTTTACAAAGTCTCTTTAATCACTGGTGATGCCGGTATCTCTTTAATCAGGGAGGCTGACGTCCTCCGGATGCTTTTAGCGTCACCTTCCTCTTTGGCGTCAGGACTTCGTTTAAAGCTACTTTGCTTAGCTCATCCTTGTCCTCTAGCTCTTGAGAGAATCTTTGACCAGTCTTGCCGACATGCTATAGTGCACATCTTACCGGTAACCCGGTGTCTTCTTAGCTCATTCCGGTATACCGCTCTTGGGGATACCGGTATAGACTTACTTAGACAATCGATTGGCTTCACGGTCCGGAATAACCTTTAAACCGGTATCTTGATAGCTCAAACCTTCCGGTTTACCAGGCCTTTGGCCTACCGACGGTCATCCCCCCAACATTAGTCCCCGAAGCTGGTATAGTCCGGTGGATCTTATCCGATGGGCCATGCCAGGTTCATATCTTACAAGGTACCGGTTTAATCCTTCCGGCACTCAGTTTTAACTCCTCCGGCATCTTTGCCGGACTTTCTCTCTTTTTCTTTCCGGATCCTTCCGGTATCTATGACATTAAACTCTTCCTCGGTGAAGTCGAGAATTTCTCGGGTACAAGTGCTCGTCGTAGACATGCGCACTCGCTTCGACGCGCCGCTGCCGGGGTCACTTCCTTCGGCTTCTGCGCTAGCATTTATGGCGCCGCACCAGATCCTCGCTGCCGTTCTGGATCCGTGCGGCCTCCCTGTGGCATTCTGTTTTCCGCGCGTGTACCATCGCGCCATGTGGCGGCCCACGAACCGAACCGCCGCGGCCCAGCGGTTGCCAGCCCACTACTCCTTCTTCCTATTTAAGGGGGGAGCGGTTCTTTCCCCACTTCTTCTCCGCATTCACATCTTCTTCGTGCGCCCTGAGCTCTTTGCCCTCTGCGCTCCTGCCGCCGTCGTTAGCCGCCAGAGCTCTGTCCTCCGGCGACCTTCTGCAGCGACTCTACTGAGTTCCGCCGCGCAGAGACTCTCCGTAGAGCCTCCGTTGTCGCTGCTTCGGGCGTCCTTCGTCATCCTCCGATCTTCCTCAGCGCAGTTCATCCTCACCGCCTGCTACTTCGCCGTATCTCCGGCGACCGCTGACGTGGGCATTACCCTTCGGGTAACCGACGTTTCCCTATCCTGTATTGACCAGTTGGAGGCCCATGAAGGCACTTGGAGGCAAGGCAGCCCATCCGGGTGGTGCACCAGAAGATTCCTTGGCAAGCAAGACAAAGAAGCGGCCGAACAAGGAAAGATTAGATCTAAAATTATTGTAAACCTAGTCGCACTCGGTTAGACCTCTTGAGACCTGGCCTCCTATATAAAGTCTAGGAGAGGGGCTGCCGAGGGACAGAATCGATCTTAGCAACCTTAGCCACCAAAAGCTTAGAGCTAGGTCACCATAGCACTTAGCTATCTCGACGAGATCTCAGATGAACTATTCGTCACCCCATTGTAACCCATTATCATTATAATCAAGAACAGACAGGCAGGACGTAAGGGTTTTACCTCATCGAGGGCCCCGAACCTGGGTAAATCGCTCTCCCCGCTTGTCTGTGAACCGATGTCTCGTGCCGGCCTTGCAGGATTCCATCAACCCTAAGCCCCTATCGGAGGGCATTGCCGAGGAGCACCTCGACAATTGGCGCCGTCTGTGGGAACCCTGTCGGCACAAGGCAGGACATCGGCGATACCAGTCACATCTGCGGCGTTCGTACTCGAGTCACCAACGCCACCAGATCCAAAAGACCCGATCCGCTGCGGATCCTTTGAGTTCATACCACATCTCGAGCCGCCGCACTCGATCCCTGCAGAATCGTGCGACGACATGACCGCAACTTTTGGAGGTGTCCACTTCATCATCGACTCCAGAGGTTTTCTTCGCCTCCCTAGGACAAGTACATCTGGCTCGAGGACCTCAGTTTCGACAGGTGACGCACATGCAGCAACCTTGGAAATCCCGCCCAGAAACATGTAAGGAGGCAGCCGAGGAAGTTTCGACCTCGCAACGGGACGAAATAAAAGACGAAGGGACTCACACCGAGGAGAGGAAGAACGTACAGCGATTCACCCTCGCCAGTCCGAACGAGGACAGCAGGACATGCAACCGATCCATGGTCGCACCCGTTCGCCGTATCTATCGGCTACGGAGCAACTCGAGGCACCATGCTACCTCCACTCTTACATTGACCCGAAGGTTGGTCGAGAGAAATCCAGTCATCTGCTAAGGAACTGCCGACACTTCCTGGAGATTCGACAGTTCTGTGACGATCTTAGAGCCGAAGCCATGTCAAGAGTCCACGTAATGGAGAAGAGGGCAAGGCCTTACAACTATCCGCCAGAGCCGTATGTACCAGAGCCATACGATCCAATCGAAAGAGACGAGTATGTACCAGCCAAAACGTTCCCAGAGCCATGTGGGCAGGTCAACATGATCCATAAAACCAGCTTTTCGAAAAGGGAAATCAAAAAATTCTCCCGAGAAGTGAAATACGCGGAAGTTGCTATGGTTGACACACCCGAATTCATCGACTGGTCGGAGCAAAGCATCTCCTTCGGCAGGGCAGACCATCCGAAGGCCGTCCCCAGACCAGGTCATGCAGCCCTTGTCCTTGAAGCGCAGATCGGGGGGTACAATATGAGCAAAGTATTCATGGATGGAGGAAGTGGCTTGAACCTGTTATTCGCTAACACGATGAAAGCAATGGGTTTAACAGTCGACATGCTGAGAGAGTCCGACACAGGATTCCATGGCATCATACCGACTCGGCCCACTTACTCCCTAGGCAAAACATCACTGGATGTAGTTTTTGGCACACCTAGCAATTTCAGGAAGGAGAAAATCGAGTTTGAAGTAGTCGACTGGGAATCTCAGTACCACGCCATCCTCGGTAGGCCCGCCTTTGCCAAATTTATGGTCGTACCTCATTACGCGTATCTGAAGTTGAAGATGCCTGGCAACAATGGGACTCCGATAACCGTTCATGGAAGCTTCACCCGTTCGTGACAATTGCGACGGAGAATTCCGTAAGATTGCCTCAAGGTTCGGAGCAAAGGAAGAACTCAACGCTGTCGACGCGGTCACGGATCATACACAGCCACCAGCCGACAATCGAAACGTAAGGGCCGACGAATTTGACGCTGCGAAGGAGACAAAGAAGCTGCAGGTGCATCCCACTGACCCGATGACAAGGGATTAACTTGTCAATGCCTACAGATTGTAGACTTGGGTTTAGTTGGATGTAGAGGGCAAGTAGATCTCGAAGGTTTCAGCCGAAAAGTACTCGACGAATATGAAAACTAGGGTTTGTGAACAATGATTCGATGATCTTCGCGTCCCTCGACTCCCCCTTATATAGGAGGCGGAGCCGAGGGATTCGTGGCCGTACAAGTTACAAAGTCCGGGAAGGTTTCTAACTCATCCCGTAAGATTACAAATAAGACTTTCTATTACAATTCTAGCTTTCCTTAATACTATCCTGGGCTTCCGAGTCTTTTTATTCTTCGGGTAATGGGCCTTCAACAAACCCCGGGTACTATCTTCGGCAGGCCCATTTGGGATGCCTATGTCAGTAGCCCCCGAGATTTTGCTTGAATCGTAGAGTCAGGGAAAATCTCCACTGTTTATTTTTACTCGACAACTTACACTTTTCTGTATTTCTTTATATAAATTTCTATATTGTACAGGGATAATGGTAATTGGGGCTAGTTCATCTGACGGATCAGGTACTAGTTAATTGCTCTAGTGGCAATCCGCCAAAACCTACTTCAAAATCACGTCCCCGGACATGATCTCGGGATACCGGTGTAAACTTCGACAGGTGCCGCTTAAGGTCTTACCATTCCGTCGAGTCACGACCATATTTATCGGGTACCTAACGCGTCCGTTAGGATTTTTCTTCGTATCTCGTTGATACGGATAAAAGTAGCAAACCGACGCCGTAGGCGGCGCCACGCCGCACGTAACGGATCTCGGGGTCTTACCTTCGCAAATATTGCGGCATTCAGAGATTTTTTCGCGACTTCGGCGCTCTGAGAATATATTGTCGAGTGCTTATTCGGCTGTTGGAATAGCACATTTTATTGAGTCAACGGATGACTTATATTGTTTTCCCGATGGGAGTATATGCAGAGTTATTTGTATAACTCGAAATATATTTGCTTCCTCTTTTTTTTTCTTTTTTTTTTGTAAATTCATCGGGCACGCGAACAGCGTTCCCGATGGGAGTAGCCCCCGAGGCTACAGCCAAGAACTTGTGCTTGGTTGTAGGCTCCACGCCTTATGCCGCCATATTCTCTTTCTTTGCCGAAGTTTTATAATTTTTGGGTGCGCGAACAGCGCTCCTGATGGGAGTAGCCCCCGAGGCTACAGCCAAGAACTTGTGCTTGGTAGTAGGCTCCCACAATTTCTATATTGCCATACTCGAAATTTTACTTTTATCGAAGTAGCCCCCGAGCATTTGGGCAAAAACTTGTATTTGACCAAAGGCTCCCGAAGTATTCAAATAACTTCTCCTATCGCCAATCTTCTTTTATTTTCCTTGTCGGCACGCTTCCCTTAGTCAAATTCACTTCATCTCTATTAATAGTCGGGATTTTTCTGCTTTGTGGGTCCATTGTTTCCACCACGTTGACACGTCATGCAAGTGGGGATACACGTCCTCCGCTTTTCCTGGCGCACGTACGGTAACGCCTGTTCTATTCCATCTCGCTAAAATACCTTTTTATCCTTTTATCTACAAGATCATTTTTCACCACACGATTTCTTCATCCAACGGTGCATTGCTTCGCCCGATTCCTATATAAACCTTTCTTCAACCTCGGTTCACTCCTTCGCTTGCGCCGCACATCTGTTCCTCTTTGCAAAAAACTTCCCCTGCGCCCAACTCTCTTTGATCTTCCGCACGCACGAACGTTGCTTTTCCAGTGCCGTTGATGCCACCGCGCACGCGACTCACTCGCCACAAGCACTCCGTAGTCCAAGATGGCCGCCGAAGATCTTGAATGGGAGAGATCTAAAATCTCCAACCAAGACGTCAATATGCTCGAAGAGGCTTGGCCTCGATGAAGAAAGAGGACGCCATCCGCTTCCCAGCTGAAGAAAGCTACCCAAACCCTCCAATGGAGTACCGGGTTAGTTTCGTTGATCACCTCATCCGCGGCCTTTCTGCCCCAATTCACGATTTCCTCCGCGGCCTTCTTTTTGTTTATGGGATTCAACTGCACCAGCTGACCCCCAATTCCATCCTCCATATTTCCATTTTTATCACGTTGTGCGAATGCTTCCTTGGAATCCCTCCTAACTGGGCTCTGTGGAAACGCATTTTCTGCCTCCGCCGCAATGGCTCCCACAACGCCACCTATAACATAGGCGGCGTTGTTATCTGTGTCCGAACTGACGTTGATTACTTCGACGTCAAATTTCCCGATTCTCGTCCAAGGATGGCGCAAAAGGTGGCTCTACATACACGAAGAAAGTGCCAATTCGTAGAACACAACATAATCCCTTTCGACGGAAGTGCCAAAATTCAACGCCGCCGCTCCCGGGATGCCGAAGCTTCCGAAGAAGAGAAAAGGCGACGAAGCACTTATGTCTCGTATTCATCAACTTCAAAATACTCGAGGCAAAGAGCTGTCTGGTGTTCAAATCACTGCCTACTTTCTTAGGATTAGAGTGCGGCCTCTTCAGGCTCGCAAAAATCCCCTTTGGACGTATGCTGGTGAAAATGACGTCAATAGGCTCTCCAATGATCTTTCTGTGAAGGACTTGGAGAAGCTAATTCGAAGAATTTCCTCGCTGAACAAGAGGGATCCTATTCCCTCCTCTTGCCGCGTGGAACCATACAGCTCCGCCAATCCTCTCCCCGAGGTATTTTGTCTTCTCGAATTTTTATCTTATTCCGAACTTTCCCTGCATCTCATTGTATTGATATCTCTCTAATTTTTCTTTTGTCGCTATTTTTCTGCAGAACCATCCTACTATGGCTTCCCTTCCTCCTCTTCCTGAGGGTGGAGATGTCGAGGAAAGGGCCGTTGTTGCCGATGACAACCAGGAGGCCCCCTCTTTTGTGAATGAACCCGCAGATTCTCGAAAATCTGCGGGATCTATTGAAAAGGATGCTGCCTCTGAAGGTACTACATCAGCACAATCTCCTCCTCCTGCTGTTTCTCCAAAGAACAAAAGGAAAAGGAGTGATGTCGAAGATTCCGGGACCTCCAAACCCGAAGAAGCTGCTCCTTCACCGCGAAAGGCAGCTTATGATCCATATCTCGAGAGTCTCATCAGTTCGTGAGTTCCCTGTCTCTCTTTTTATTTTTCTACTCGAAGAATTTTTGTCTGTCTTGATTTTTATGCTGCCACCCTTTTACCACAGTGATGATGATGAAGAAACACCAACTTTGGATGTGGCTGCTCGAACGAGTACGTCACATACTCTAGTTGTTTCGGAACCGCCAGTTGAAGGAGAAGAATCCTCGCCTCCTCAACAAAACGTCGGCGCGTCTACTCCTCCTTCAAGCCCCCTTGTCCCTTCGCCAAAAAGAGCAAGGACTGAAATGATTCCGGAACCGAGTCTCCAATTGAGTAGCTCTTCTAACCCTCTCTTGGATGATGTAAGTTCTCAATACTCTTGTCACTGTCTGTACTTCCTCTGTTTGCTTCTGCATGCCATTATATTTTCCTCATACCGAAATTTTCTTTCTTTGTCCCTTTCTTTTCTTAACAGCCCATGATCAAAGAGCTTATTCGCATCGGTGCTCAATTCATTGGGTATCGTGAATATGCCAACAAAACTGAAGGTGATGCCTTGCTGCTTTCTTTTTTTACCATTACTCTGTTACTCCTTTGTTGTCGATATTTTAACGAAATTTAATCTTTCTTGGCAGAAAAACTGGCGGCTGTCAACGAGCGTGCCAATGCACTTGCTCAAAAATTAGAGCAAAGTGAAGAGGCTCGTAAGAAGGCCGAATTAGATGCTGTTCAAGCTAGAGCAGAGGCGGATAAGGCCAAGACCGACGCCGCTGGTGTCGAAGATCTTAGGAAGAGACTTCACACTGCCGAGACTTCGCTGAGCGAGCATATAGCTGCACAATCTGCTCGCGAGGAAGCGATCCTTAAGCGTATAAGGACGCAAAATCGCCGCTTTGTCAGTAAGTATCTGAACCACTTCATATCCTTTGTATTTTCTTCTCTGCACTCGTTTGTTCTTCAATAAGTTTCTTCCTTGACAGATAGAACAGCTCAAGAGTTTGAACTTGAAGATCCCGACAATGATCCTCTTCTTGACGCCGTTTCATTCCTCGAGTTTCATGGGTCAGAGGCACGCGAGGGCATTGATCGAGCTAAGCAGGGTTGTCGCGGCTCTTTCCCTATTTCTTCCCAAAGAAAGAGGAACCCGCAACTTTCCTTAACTCGGCCAAGTGCTTTAATCCACCGAAGATCTTGGGCTGAAGGTGCGTCATGAGAATATGAAGGTCGCCGTTGAAAACACTGTTGCCTTGGTTGCCGATAGCCAACAAACTATCGACTGGGCGAAGGTTGGCGACACTGAGCAGATAGAACAATCAAGGTGGAAGTCGCTGATCAAGGCAGCTAAGCCCAACACGAAGAAAATCCTGGCCTATCTCGGGATCAAGCCGTCTTCAACTCCTAGCTCATCAAGGCCGGAGGTCTAGTTGCATGCCTCCTTGTTTTTTCTTTCTCTGTTTCTTTTGCTCTTGTCGCCAAAGTAGTTATTTGGCGATACGTACTTCTTTAGCTTCACTGTAAGGTCTTTGTAACTATCCCGAAAGATTAATGAAAACTCTATCTTTGCTTGTTGATTGATATTGTCTTGTTTTATTAAATTTCCAGGTTGGTATTTGATAACTATACTCCATCTTCCGCTCCTTCCAATATTTCGCCTTCTTCTTCTTGCTCAAGGAGAGCTCTTGCTGATACTACACCTGTCGAAGATTCCTTGCCGCAAAAATTGGATGAACTTCGGCAGCAACTTCAGTATGCGAAGAAGCAAACACTTGTGATGATGGAAAAGTCTCGTAAGTCATCTGAGCGGAAAAATTGCACTTCAACAATCTCGCGAGGCCGTGGCTGCTAGGGAAATTGCCGCTTCCGAGGCGGAAAAGGCGACTACCCGAGAAAATTTCATGCTCGAGTTAATGAATGAAGCCGATGCGGATATGTCGGGTATGCTTGTTTCATCCTCAATATCTTCCGTCTTCATGCTACGTCTCTTAAAGTTTTCTCGCTCCTTTGTTTTAATAGGTTCCTTTACTGATGCTGTTGCCGAAAAGGAGAGGGTAAATACTAGGACAAACCTCCTTGTTAACCTTTCCCTTGATCATGGTTCTCTGTTTTGGGCTACCCCAGAGAGGACCCGCCAGATTGTCAGATTTCAGGATCATGCCTCTCAAACTCGCGACTTCCTTGACTTCTGTACCAAGACCCTGTCTATGGTTTATAACTCCATGTTTCCTCGGAACGTTCAGCCAAAAACTCTTCCCGAGTTAATGGAGAAATTTAAGGATGCCCACAGGATCCATGACTTTGTCAGAGCTCAACTGGTAGCTGGCGCCAGATTTTCCCTTATCATGCTTCGGATCTCGCCACTCAAAGCTTAGATCTGACCCAAGTTGTTGCGAAAGTTCACGAGAAGGTACGGCGTCGAAGAGTTGGTGTTGATCGTATTAACACGAAGGTTTCGCCTATAGCTGAAGAAATGATTGAAGACCTTCTTCGGATGGATGCCGACTTTTTTGCAAATGGTCATTATGCTGATTTTCTTGGCGCTGCTCCTGAAGAAAACAGAATTACCCTTGATGATATATTGAATCATGACTAATTATTTTCCTTTGGTAGACAATTCTTCCTTGTAAATCATGATTGTGATTATATTGTGAAGAAAACATCATATTTCTATATTTGTCTAGCCCCCGAGTGTTTTCGGTGGCTATTCACTGTATTTGTATAATGCGAGGTTTTGAACCAAGGCATTTATTCAATATGTAGTTTTGGCGAATATCAGCCCCGAGCTTCTTTGTTGAGTACTATTTTGTATTTTTATTGACTCACGAGGTATTTTAATACCAAGGCAAGGCTTTTCTTTTTGCGAGGAACTATATTAAAATTCGTCGGGTTGGGGATTTTGAGCATGTCGATAAAGAAAAGTTATATTGACACTATCTTTATTATATTGCAGCACCGCGAGCCCGCCTCATTAAAAACCTTTCCGGCCCCACTCGGTGCCCCGAAAAAGGAAAAGAGTGCGTCTCGAAAACTCGCGGGCGTTTCAAGTACATTGAAGTTTTACAAGGACTATATTTTAGCTCTAGGCGTAGAACCGCCTCGAGTTGCGCCACGTTCCGGGGTTTTGCTCCTCCACCCCCGTCTTCTTGTCCTTTATACCGTATGCTCCTCCTCCGATTACTTCCGTGACAATGTAAGGGCCAAGCCATGGTGACTCGAGTTTTTCATGACTTTTTTGCGTGAGCCGAAGAACTAGGTCTCCCACCTGAAAAGATCTTGGCCGCAAACGTCGACTGTGGTAATTCTTCAAGTCCCGTTGGTATTTGGTTACCCTTGATAATACTTCGTCTCGAGCTTCGTCGAGTGCGTCTACGTCGTCTTCCAATGCTATCCTGGAAGTTTCTTCATTATACTCTGTGACTCTGGGGGAGTCGTGCTCTATTTCTATTGGTAGTACCGCCTCTGCTCCATGGACCAGGAAAAACGGGGTCTCCTGTGTCGCTGTATTTGGGGTTGTTCGGATGCTCCACAACACACTTGGTAGTTCTTCTGGCCAGGTATGTCGAGCTTTTTCCAGTGGCCCTAACAGGCGTTTCTTGATGCCATTGCAGATGATGCCATTGGCTTTCTCGACTTGCCCATTGGTTTGAGGATGTGCAATCGACGCAAAGTGCAACTTGATACCCACTTCTTCGCAATAATCTTTGAATTCGTGGGATGTGAAGTTACCGCCATTGTCCGTGACGATGCTTGTGGGGCACTCCAAATCGAAGACGAGGCCTTTTATGAATTTTATTGCGGATGCTCCGTCCGGTGAATTTATCGGCTTCGCTTCTATCCACTTTGTAAATTTGTCGACATGCCTACTAGCATGTATTCCTTTCCTCCTGGCCATGATTTGTGTAACTTGCCCACCATATCGAGTCCCCATTGTGCAAAGGGCCACGATAATGGTATTGGTGTTAGTTCTGCTGCCGGAGAGTGCGGTTTTGCGGCAAACCTCTGGCACGCGTCGCAAGTTCGTACTATTTCTTTTGCATCCTCGATTGCTGTCAACCAGTAGAATCCTGCCCGAAAAACCTTGGCTGCAATAGCTCGACTGCTTGCGTGGTGACCACATATTCCTTCATGCACATCTTTTAGGATTATTCTTCCTTCTTCGGGTGTGACACACCTTTGCAAGATGCCTGAAATACTTCGCTTATATAACTCCCCTTTGACCACTGTGAAAGCTTTGGATCGTCGAATAACTCGCCTTGCTTCAACTGGGTCGTCGGGTATTTCCTTTCTGAGGATATACGATATGTACGCTTGCATCCAAGGGACTTCTACCATCATCACGAGTTCTTGGTCTTCTTCGTCCTCCACGGTTTCTTTGAGAGACGCCGAGGTTTTTTCTTCTTTTGCTTTTTTCTGCATCTTCTTCGGCTTCGTTGATCTCTCCGTTATTTCTTCCCAAAATACGCCTGGTGGGATTGCAAGGCACTGTGACCCGATGTTTGCGAGGACGTCAGCCTCATCGTTGCTCAATCTACTGATGTGATTTACCTCGCATCCATCAAACAACTTCTCAAGCTCATTGTACATCTCCTTGTATGCTATCATGCTATCATTGACTGCATCACATTGGTTCATAACTTGCTGAGCCACCAATTGTGAGTCGCCAAAGATTTTTAGTCGAGTTGCACCGCAAGCTTTCGCCATCTTCATCCCGTGTATGAGGGCTTCGTATTCTGCTTCATTGTTGGATGTGTTTGGGAACGTCATCCGTAGGACATATTTTAACTTGTCGCCTTCAGGTGATATCAGTATCACTCCTGCGCTAGCTCCTTCTACCCTCTTGGATCCGTCGAAGTTCATGGTCCAAGTTCTCGACAAATCTGGGGGTCCCGTGTTTTGCAGCTCCATCCATTCTGTGATGAAGTCTGGCAAAACTTGCGACTTGATTGCCTTTCTTTTTTCATACGTGATGTCCCGAGGGGAAAGTTCTATTCCCCAAAGGGAGACACGCCCTGTAGTTTCTGGATTGTTCAGTATATTTGAAAGAGGTGCTTCATTGACTACTATTATCGGGTGTGCCGAAAAATAGTGGCACAACTTTCTTGCTGTTGTAATCACTCCATATGCTAGTTTCTGGTACTGTGGGTACCGCTGTTTGGAAGGCGATAAAACTTCACTAATGAAATATACCGGCCTTTGCACTCCATGGAGTTTTCCTTCTTCTTCTCTTTCGACAACTAGCACCGTGCTAACCACTTGGGGTGTGGCTGCGATATACAACAGGAGAGGTTCCTTTTCCTTTGGCGCCACCAGGACTGGTGGTGTCGAGATTTTGCGTTTCAGATCCTCGAAAGCTCTATCGGCTTCTTCGTTCCACTGGAATTTCTCCCCTTGCTTTATCAAGGCGTAGAACGGTAGTGCTTTTTCTCCCAACCTGGCGACGAATCTGCTCAAAGCTGCGACTCGCCCGAGCTAATTGCTGTATTTCTTTTAACTTGGTTGGCTTCCTCATCGTTACGATGGCTTGTATTTTGTCGGGATTTGCTTCAATCCCTCTTGCTGAAACTAAGAACCCAAGAAGTTCTCCCGCTGGGACGCCAAAAGAGCATTTCGTCGGGTTGAGCTTGAGGCAGAATTTGTCGAGGTTGTCGAAGGTTTCCTTCAAGTCCTCAATTAATGTTGCCCCTTTTTTGATGTGATGACGACGTCGTCGATGTATACTTGCACATTTTTCCCAATCTGTGTTGCCAAGCACTTCTGCATCATCCGTTGATATGTTGCGCCCGCGTTTTTCAACCCGAAGGGCATTGTTTTATAACAGAATACGCCATACGGTGTGATGAACGCTGTTTTGGCTTCGTCGTCTTCTTTCAATCTGATCTGGTTATAACCAGAGTATGCATCCAGGAAGGAAAGACGTTCACATCCTGCCGTGGAGTCGATGATTTGATCGATCCTTGGGAGGGGGAAGTGATCCTTAGGACAATGTTTATTGAGACACGTAAAGTCGACGCACATGCGAAGGACTGTCGTGTGTTTCTTCGGCACCATCACTGGGTTAGCTACCCACGTGGCTTCTATAGATATCTCTTTGATAAACCCAGCATCCTTGAGTCGATCTATTTCTGATAGCATAGCTTTGCGGGTTGGTTCCGAAAAACGCCGCAAAGGTTGTTTGATTGGTCTCGCGAGAGGATCCAAATTGAGGTGGTGCTCGGCAAGTTCCCTGGGTACTCCTGGCATGTCAGCTGGACACCATGCGAAGATTTTCCAAGGTGCTCACGGAGGAACTCGACGAGCGCGCTTTCCTATGCGATATCCATGTTTGTTGCAATGGATGTCGTTTTCTTGGGGTCCGTCGGGTGGATCTCGCACCTCTTTTGAATCCTTAGCAGTATTGAAAGTTGGCTCCCTGAGCGGCCTCCCTGTGTCTGGCAAAACATCATAATCAGTTTGCCTTGGCGCCATATATTCTGCTTGCATCCCGAAGGTTTCTGATAATTGATGAAAATCTCTGTCGCACTTGTCAGCTAACGCAAAGCTTCCTTTGACTGTGATTGGTCCTTTGGGTCCAGGCAGCCTCCACAGTAAATACGTGTAATGAGGTACTGCCATAAACCTGGCATACGTTGGTCGTCCCAACAAAGCATGATATTGCGACGGGAAATCCACGACTTCAAACTCCAATTTCTCTATCCTGTAGTTTTCTCGGGTCCCAAACTGTACGTCGAGGTTGATCTTGCCCAGCGGATAACTTGGTTTCTCTGGCGTGATCCCATGGAAACGTGTGTCGGTTGGTGCTAAATTTGCTAGGGATATGTTCATCTTCCTTAATGTATCTGCGTACATAAGGTTCAAACTGCTGCCGCCGTCTATGAAAACTCTCGACACGTCGAAGCCAGCAATTACTGCGGGTAAGATGAGTGCAGATTGCCCAGGTCGAGGAACCTGCTACGGGTGATCTGCAATTGTGAAGCCGATATCTTGCCCCGACCAATTTAGGTAGTCGACTGTTGGTGGAGGCATCTTTTCTGCCATGAATACTTGCCGTGAAATTACTTTCTGCGCTCTGTTAGATGGCATAGCTTTCTGAATCATCAAGACTGCGCCATTAGAATTAGGATCAACGTACGGAGGTGGTTGTGGTGCTGCCGCTATTCTGAGCTGATGCCGATTTGCATCTGTAATTGCAGGAGGAGGTGGGAGATGTATCTCACTCCTTGGTCCCTGATGGTTTCTATTTGTTGCTTGGGCATTTGCAATTCCTGCGGCTCGCAACATTGCTTGAAAGTTGCGGCAGTCTTTTTGGAGATGTCCTGATTGTCTCCTTCCATTGTTGTCGAGAAAAAAGTGCATCTGACATGGTCCATTCATCATCTCCTCGGGGGACACATAAGGTCTTTGAAACCTTGGTCCACTATTTTGCCTCGTGACTGCGAGAATCACCTCTATTGTCGCCGTGTTGTTCATTACTTCTTTGGTAATCCTCTCGACTATTTCCTCCAGGATTTCCTCGGAAGCCAGCTGATATGTGGCCGGGAGCGTCGTTGTTGTAGAACTGGCGGGAAAATCGCCTTCTATTTTGAAAATTTCGACCGCGGTCCTCTTCTGGCGACCTGTGTCGCTTGTTATATATTGCGTCTTCTCCATCTGCCCACTTGTTGGCTATCTCCATCAGTGCTGATATTGTTCTTGGGTTGGTTCTTCCTAGGTCCTCGACAAAATCTGCTCGTCGAATTCCTGCCACGAACGCGTCGATTGCCCTCTCGTCGGATATATCTTCTGCCGAGTTTTTGATAATGTTCCATCTCTGTATATATTTTCTCATCGACTCGTCGTGTTTCTGTCGGCACGCCCTTAACTCTTCCAATGACGCAGGTTTCTTGCAGGTGGATCGGAAATTTCTCACGAAAATATCTTCAAAACTATCCCAGCTGTCGATGGAACCTAGGGGGAGTTTCTTTATCCAGGATCTCGCGGCACCACTCAGGTGGACTTGGATACTTTGCATGGCTGTTGCTCTGGTTCCTCCTACCAGTTTCACCATCTCGAGATAATCGACGAGCCAATCCTCGGGATCCTGCAGACCGTCGAATTTTTTGAAATTCTCGGGTATCTTAAACCCTTTTGGTACTCGAGTTTTTCGGACTTGTCTCGTAAAGCACGGAAGCCCGCACAGATCTTCATCGGCAACTTCTGGTGAATGCCGATGTTCTCTTCTTTCTTGCCGCGCTCTGTCTACCCTTGCTTGAGCTGCCGTATCTCTTGCCCCACTTGGTGGATCTTGCACTGCAGCAGTAGGTCGTGGACTATTTTGCCTTGCAGTTCCTTCGGGAGGTGTAGCTGTGAATGCTGTTCCCATGACTCCAACTCCAGCCATTGCCATATTGAACAATGGTTCTCTCGGGTCTCCAGGGGGTGGCCTAGACGCGAGGATGTAAGATTGCGTTGCCATGTATCCTGCTTCTGGCGTTTTCGGGATGATGTTTCCCCTTGTATCAATCGACATGAAGGACATGTCGAGATTTTGAATTATGTTACCTCTCTCTGCTTCAGGTATATTTTGTAGTCGAGATATTGCCCTCCTCCGGGCTTCTCTGTGACTATCTCCCGAAGTTCCTGATTGTCGACTGAGGTCTGCTCGACGCCCGCTTGACGCGGATGTCTGCTTCTTTTCTTCTCGTTCAAGGATGCTTGTCTGTTTTTCTAGCTCCCTACTCATACGAGCAAGTCTATATTGATAAGCTTGTAATTCCTCGGCAGTAGCGGTAGTGGTCATTGGTTCTGAGCCATCCATGGCTCTTGCAGCCCTATCCCACGCGGCTTGCGGGAGTTGTACTCTTTCGCGAGGTGAGGTCCCGACATATTTGGTACCTAAGCCTCTTCTGAGATCAGCGGGATCGACGTATGGATTTCCCAAGTTGTCGAAAGCCTCTGACGTCTCTGGTTCTGCTCGACTTGTCTCCTCGATTGCATAGACTTGATGATATTTTTGATGTTTATCAGGATTGGTGACACCATCATTAAGATTGGTGAAGACCTTTCCAAAGGCGACAGATTTGTCGATGAAGCTGTCGGAGTCACTGCTTATAAAGGAGTCCGCAGTCGACCCAAAGGATGTGTCGCTGAAAATCTTGGCGAGCTTTCCGCTTGCCTTGGTGTCGAAAAAACGAGGCGACGAAAACTCTTCATCACTAGTCGAGAAGTCAGAATCGGTCGCTGAAAATTCCGACGAGATCGGAACTTCGAGACGATAAGATCCTTCCTTATTGACGCTGAATCGGAATTCTCCGAACGTCATGATGATGGGATCCTCCAGATATGCACATGCATCCAAACGGGAGGGCGGGTGAGGAATAAAATCGACTAGATCAGTTTTTCCCTGTTTACCTCGATCCATCGCATTGCTTGCTACCGACGAAGTCGACGATTCTGGACGTGCCATCGAGATCAGCTCCTTGCAGCCTCTAAATCCCACAGACGGCGCCAATTGACAAGGGATTAACTTGTCAATGCCTACAGATTGTAGACTTGGGTTTAGTTGGATGTAGAGGGCAAGTAGATCTCGAAGGTTTCAGCCGAAAAGTACTCGACGAATATGAAAACTAGGGTTTGTAAACAATGATTCGATGATCTCGCGTCCCTCGACTCCCCCTTATATAGGAGGCGGAGCCGAGGGATTCGTGCTGTACAAGTTACAAAGTCCGGGAAGGTTTCTAACTCATCCCGTAAGATTACAAATAAGACTTTCTATTACAATTCTAGCTTTCCTTAATACTATCTTGGGCTTCCGAGTCTTTTTATTCTTCGGGTAATGGGCCTTCAACAAACCCCGGGTACTATCTTCGGCAGGCCCATTTGGGATGCCTATGTCACCCGAAGAAGATGGTCAACACGTCGGCAGACCTTACTGATGCATAGGAAGGCGCGCTCATCGAGTTCCTCCGTGAGCGCTGGGAGATATTTGCATGGGAACCATCCGACATGCCAGGTATCCCCAGGGAACTCGCTGAGCACGCCCTCAATGTTGACCCGACAGCCAAACCAGTGCAGCAATCGATGCGCCGATTTTCTGAACCGAAGAGAAGAGCAATTGGCGAAGAAGTTAGTCGACTCCGCAAGGCAGGATTCATTCGAGAGCTCAAGGAATCTGAATGGGTGGCCAACCCCGTTATGGTGCCGAAAAAAGATACAACCGCCCTCCGCATGTGCATCGACTACACCAGCCTTAATAAGCACTGCCCGAAGGACCACTTCCCGATGCCTCGTATAGACCAGATAGTCGACTCCACAGCTGGGTGCGATCGTCTCTCCTTCCTGGATGCATACTCCGGGTATAACCAGATCAAACTCAAAAAGGAGGATCAGGAATTAACCGCGTTCATCACCCCACACGGCGTTTTCTGTTACAACGTCATGACGTTCGGGTTAAAGAATGTAGGGGCAACCTATCAACGGTGCATGCAAGCCTGCCTTGGAGAACAGATCGGGAGGAACATCGAAGTTTACATCGACGATATTGTGGTAAAAACGAAGCACGCCGCCACTCTCATCGACGATTTACGGGAAACCTTCGACAACCTAGACAAGTACAAGATCAAGCTGAACCCGAAGAAATGCTTCTTCGGGGTGCCAGGGGGACAAGTACTCGGCTACTTCATCTCAGCCAGAGGAATAGAAGCTAACCCTTTGAAGATCAAAGCTATCTTCGACATGGAACCGCCAAAGAATCTGCACCAAGTGCAGCAGTTGGCAGGACGGTTGGCGGCACTCAGCAGATTCATCGCCAAACTAGGGGAAAAACCTTTGCCCTTCTACAACTTGATGAAAAAATCAGAAAAATTCGAGTGGACAAAGGAGGCGCAGGAATCCTTCGAAAATCTGAAGAAAATCTTATCGACATCTCCAGTCCTTGTAACCCCCTGTGAGAAGGAAACACTGCTTATGTATATAGCTGCAACAGCCCAAGTCTTTAGCAGCGTCTTGGTCGTCGAACGAGAAGAAGCAGGGAGAGTTCATGGCGTGCAGAGGCCTGTCTACTATCTCAGTGAAGTGCTCACACCTGCAAGACAGAGGTACCCCCATCATCAGAAGCTGGCATACGCAGTATGGAGGTCAGCTCGCAAGTTACGGCACTACTTCACTGAGCATCCGATTATCGTCGTAAGCGAAGCACCACTGAAGAACATAATGACTAATCCAGAGGCCACATGTCGAGTGTCTCAATGGGCTATCGAGATAGCGCCACACGATATAACTTACGTCAATCGAACAGCGATAAAATCCCAAATCCCCCCAGATTTCGTGGCAGATTGGATCCAATCACAGACACCAGCAGCACCCGACATGTCGGGGTCATGGATAATGTACTTCGACGGGTCGAAACGGAGCACAGGTGCAGGAGCAGGAGTGGTGTTGGTATCACCACAGGGAGATAAGATGAAGTACATACTACGTATGAATTTCTCCCTGTCGACGAACAATGAAGCAGAATACGAAGCGCTGCTGCACGGAATGAAGATGGCAAAGGCGTGGGGGGCAACCCGCCTAGAAATCTATGGAGACTCAAACCTAGTGGTGCAGCAGTCGATGAACCTTTGCGACGCGGTCAGCGACAACATGATCGCCTATCGGCAGCTGTACCAAAATATGGAAGCCAAATTTGAAGGATGTGAGCTCAAACATATCGGCAGAGCCAGCAACGAGGAAGCCGACACTTTGGCAAACATCGGGTCCATGTGCTCCCCCATTCCAGATGGAGTGTTTTACGAAGTGATCACTCAGCGATCGATAAAAGAGAAGGCGTCGGCACCTCCAAAACCGTCGGCTGACGAATCAGAGGCAAGCCCGCAGCGAGCTGCCGAAGCATCTCCAACCCCTCCTGCTGAACAAGTCCTCGTCCTTGAGCCACTATGGACCAAGCCGTTCCTGGCGTATCTAACGAAGCAGGAGTTACCAGAGGATCCAGTAGAAGCGAGACGAATCGTCAGACGATCGAAAGCCTTCACCATAGTAAACGGTGAACTTTACAAGCGCAGCATTTCCGGTATTTTTCAAAGATGCATTGCCATTGACGATGGAAGAGCACTGTTGCGCGAGATACACGAAGGAACTTGTGGACATCACGCAGGAAATAGGGCCCTTGTGGCGAAGGCCTTCAGGGCGGGATTTTACTGGCCAACAACGGCATCGGATGCTCGAGATCTGGTCATGAAGTGCGACCCCTGCCAGCGGTTTTCGCCAAAACGGCACGCACCTGCGACAGACCTGATGACAATACCTCTGGCGTGGCCGTTCGCTCAATGGGGACTCGACCAAGTTGGACCGCTGCCAAGATCATCGCCTGGAGGACACGCGTACTTATTGGTCGCAGTCGACAAATTCACAAAGTGGATCGAGGCAGTACCGGTACGAAACCAGAAAGCAAAAACAGCAGTTCAATTCTTCAGAGGAATAACATGTCGATTTGGCATGCCTCACAGTATCGTCACAGACAACGGAACTAACTTTGACTCCAAAGAGTTTCAAAATTTTTGTGATGACGGAGGAATTAAACTGAAATTTGCATCAGTGGCTCACCCACAGACCAACGGCCAGGTGGAAAGGATCAACGGTCTGATAGGGGATGGCATCAAGAAACGCCTTACGGGTGCGGCCGGAGCTTGGGTCGAGGAGTTACCATCCGTACTTTGGAGCTTGCGTACCACACCTAACAGGTCGACTCAATACACCCCATTCTTCTTGGTACACGGAGCCGAAGCAGATCTGCCAGCCGACCTTCGATTCGAAGCCCCTCGAGTGACAGCATACACAGAGTCTTCTTCCAACATCGCATTGCAGGACGCTGTAGACCTCCTTGACGAAGCTCGAGACATTGCTTTGGCCAGAACTACGGTGTACCAGCAGGCGTTGAGGAATTATCATAGCCGACGAATACGCAACGAAAGCTTTAATGTTGGAGATATGGTACTTCGGCTGAAGCAAGAGAGACCCTCGAAACTCGAGTCTCCATGGGAAGGACCTTACATCGTCACTGAAGTGATACCAGGAGGAGCATACCGGCTCAAAAACCCAACTTCGGGAAAAGATGTTGGGAATCCATGGAACATCGCACATCTGCGACGGTTCTATACATAGGATACAATTGCTTTTTATTATTCGACAGCTCTTAGGGTTGCTTTTGCGTTATGAATAAAGTTCTAATCAGGTTTTCTACCTTTTTCTCAATCCAGGCCCTACCACCCGAATAGGTCGTTTGCGGCCCCTACCATTGGCTCTTACTCCCATCGGGAGCGCTGGCCTAAAAAATACGCTTACACAGTGTCATTAATTAAATACTCTCAACGGGAGCTAAGATTAGTGACACACAAAAACAACCAATCCAAGCCTCGAGAAAATACGCGAGTGCTGCAGTCGACGGTTACATTATCACAAAATAAGGCTCAAACCGGTGCACCGCGTGACGAAGCCAAGCGTCTAATTCCCTCGACTAAGTCGATGGGTCTCGCTTTCATAAAACTTACATATCGACTTCGCAATAACGTTGCAAAAATTTAGCGAAGTCGTCGAGAGAGCAGGTTGAACTGATCACTCAGCCGCCCTCGACAATAAAATATCAATCAAACTAACTGTTGCGGTCAGAAACCCACCGGCGAGCAGCGACGGGCAACATAGTAGAGCCGGGAGGCTTCCAAGACTGCGGCTGGCCCTGGTCCCTCGAGCGACGGCCCGCAAAGACTCGGCACGCACGTCCGATGCTGTTGCAAGGGCGTGCCACCTGACCTATACCTGGTCAGGAAGGTGATGGATTTGCCTCGCTTAGTTTCCTGCATGGCATACACGTAAACATTAAATACGAGCCTCGATCGGCTCTCAGGTTGTCCTGTGAATCGGCTCAAGGAGCCGATCCACCCATTATCCGTATGAGGTATACGGTCACATGGTGGTCCTGCTTGATCAAAACAAAGCTAAAATGACCTACTACGATTTAGGGTTTTCACCACATAATCGGAACATCCTACGCGTGATTGAGCCTGGTGGCCACGCACGGTGATCATAAACCAACCCTAGACAAGGCCTAAAAACCAACATGAAGTTGATCCCCGGAACATCCTGTCTAAGGCTAGCAAACTACACCCTACGTGCCACTGGATCCTTCAACCCGTTTGTAAGGCCTAACTATGCAGATATTAAACTAATCCTTGAAGAACAAGGAGCAATCATAACGGATCAGATCTACTAAGTAACGATCAAGCGAGATGCCGCCCTTACACCTAAGATAGGCGTAAGGGCGGCTAGACGTCTAAGGGTTGCATGGACGAAAGCATATGATACGACGGAACAATGCTAACCCTAACACATCTATGATAACTACGTTGCTCGCCATCAAAAAGGCTTCAGCACGAGCAACGCATGAATCAACGAATAAACGTTACTGCCTAGATCGCAAGATGCGATCTAGGCAGCATGATGCTTACCCGGAAGAAACCCTCGAAACAAGGGAGTTGGCGATGCGCCTAGATTGGTTTGTGGTGAACGTGATTGTTGTTCTTTCTCGATAACCCTAGATACATATTTATAGTCCAGGGGACTTTCTAATCCAGGCGTGCACCTAACCGTGCACGGGCCAAACTCTACATTTTAATTCTAAACACGATCTAATAAAATACAGATACACGGGCAATTTAGCCCAAACTCTCGTGCAAGGCCGCTTCAGAGATCCTCCACGCGTATATCCTTCAAGCCCATCTCAATTACGGCCCATCTCCTGATTTGGCCAAAATCCGGAGATAACACATGCCCCCCTGGTTTTGGTAATGATAATTTCAAAACCACTCTGTTTTTCCATCAAAGGGTCATGTCGTGGCAGAGCAGAACCGTCGCAGTATTCTTCATCATGACGACTTGCCTTCTCAACTTCTCTGCACGATTCGACAGTTTTGGCACCGCATCCTCGAAAACTGCTCGAGCATTAAATCTCCACTCTATATCCTTTTATTTAACCGCATCGAACAGCTCACCTCTTCATCCCCTTCGCATTAGCACTCCAAAAGCCCTCCTCTGCCACCATGTCTTCTTCCTCCTCTGCTTCATCGGGTCTTTCCGTCCAGTCCTCCCCCTCCCGAGAGCCGACGCCAGAATGGGACCCGCAAGAGGCCCACGAGGCCAACATCCGCCGCGCCATATAAGCCGGGGAGGAGTCCAGCCATGACTTCTCCGTCTGGTCTGAGGACGACAAGTCCTTGACCGACGGGGAGAGCGACCTCCGCTTCCTCGCCGATGGGGAATCGGAGGAGGAGAGCGACGACGATCGCTTCTCCTGGGACGACTTCACCTCCTCCGAGGAGGCGAAGGAGGAGGAGGAGGAGGACGACGAGAGCTCCTCCGACGAGCCGCCGGCCAAACACTTCTGCCCCTGGCCGGGGAACCTCAGCGACTTCGACAGCGACGACGACGCTGACGAGGAGGATGAGGACAACGAGGGTCCTGCCGGCGGCCGCTACAGCAGCGACGACGAGCCCACCGGGAGTAGCGCCGACAGCGGCGACGACGGCGACGACGAGGGCAGCGATGGCCCGTAGATAGGATCCTTAGCATAGGATCAGTAGTAGTAGATGGGGCAATGTATCCCCTAGTACTCCCTTTTGAGAGCAATTAGCTCTTTATGTAAGAAATCTTGCTATCAACGAAGAATTTCCTTTAACTTGATTTTGCCGATTCCCTTTATGCTAATTTAGCCGATTTCCCCTCGTACTGATTTTGCCGATTGTCAACTCGGTCAATGCTCAATGAGCCGATGGCAACGCATCGGTCTCTTACGATAAATTTCGAGATAGATCAATTTAGTCACCTCCTCAAATGGTAACCTGCGAACTTTGCTCAATTCAGATCCCCAAATTCCCAAACAAACAGGTCCAGCCCAGATGACCCTCTCTTCTTTCCTTATCAAGAGTCTGAGAATTTTGAAAATCCAGTCTCCTTCAGGTTAGCCAGCTTTGCCGATGACGATAGCACTCGGCATTTATATTCCATCATGATCCGTCCTTGCTTCCTCACAGTTGACATGAGCACCTCAAACAGGATCATAAAACCTGATTATGAATCTTACCAGCCGGTCGTAGCAGGCCGGCAATTTGGTATCAGGCAGGTGCCTTCAGGAGAGCTCTAGGACCGTTGCTGAGGCAACTTGATGCTGAAATTGACACTTCTGCAGAACAGGTTCTACTTGCCCACAAATTTCCTTGTGATAGTCCACAGCGATGTTTATAATCCTGCTCTGTTTTCTTGCAGCAACAAGGTGGCCCAGAGCCTATCAATGATGATGGCTCCCTCTTCACATTCCTCCCACCAGCTCCTGTGGTTCTCTCCTACAAGAACTCACCACCTTTCAAAAAGGTTGTGATGCAGAGCCAGCCGATTCCAACAAAATCGGCTCCCTAGAGCAAAGAACCTTCAAGGCGAACTGCCCCCCGAGCCTCAGTCAGGGTGAGAACAGCAGTGAGCCAGCTAAATGTGCCACCATCGGCTTCCAAGTTGTAATGCAGAGCCAGCCGATTCCAACAAAATCGGCTTCCCAGAGCAAAGAACCTCCAGGGCGAGCTGCCCCCCGAGCCTCAGTCAGGGCGAGAATAGCAGTGAGCCAACCAAAGGTGCCAACATCGGCTTTCAAGACAAGGTCAGCCCCTGAAACTGCTGCCTCTCCAGCTCCCATCAAAACATGGCAGGAAAGCTTACGCCCAAAGAGCCGATGCCCTAAGAAGGCTCGGAAGGATCAGCAAACCCCTTCCTCGAACCAAGAAGCTTCAAATGTAATAGCTCCCCAACTCCTCCTAGCTCCATTCTTGTGCTTTGCTGCTCAGATCAGCTCACCGTCTTTTTTGCAGACTGATGCAACTTCCAACGGGGATGTTGATGGAGTTCTGATGCTCGTCGCAACTCTGGACGTAACAACCTCTGAAAGTGACGTCGACCAAGCCGCCACCTTGGCCAAATCCCAGTCAAAAAAACGTCACAGCCGATTGCTTCGTCATCGGCTATTCTCATGGTCCTAGGAGAAATATGCTCCCTTTGTTGGGCTCACCCTTAACCTGATCTGCATGCTTATGCTGCTCTTGTTGTTGGTCAGGGTTGCGATCCCTCAAACTTGCCCCAGCCGATATTGCAGACAAATGTCAGCGGCTTCAATGAGAAAAAGGCAGTTTTGGACGCCAAAACTGACGCTTCTGCTAGCACTGCTGAACTTGAAGGCTTGCGAAAGGAGTTGGAGGTCCTTGAAGAGAGGATCTGAGTCACCAAACAATTCCATTGAGGCGTTCATCCAGTAGGGCCTCTCCATGCAACTCAATAACTGCTCCATTGAGTTTCTGCTCTAACAGTTTGTATCTCTTGAGTCGATGGCTGCGCATCGGCTTTCTATTCTAAAGTCGATGTCTGTGCATCGGCTGTGCTTAAAAAATTTGTATTTTTTACGGCCGATTTATTTATGCATCGGCCCCCATACTTCAATGCCCATCATCGTCAAAGAATATATCTTGAGCTGCTGGGCATTTGACAGCCACTTCAAACTTCGTATCCTCGTGTCTTACCCATCTAAGTGCCCCCCGACCCGATTCTTTCAAGTAATTGAGGGTATCGGCTCTTAAGGCATCCTCTGTTAGATCAATGCTGAACGCAGGCAAAACGTATGTCGAGGATAATTTTGGCCGATTGCTAGAATCGGCCTCCTTTTTCATTGCAATGCTTGATGAGGGTTTACCACTTCTTAGTTTTCTATTGTAGCTACGTGACATGCTTGAGATAAGATTTTTGCTTTCCATTTTTTGGGGCCGATCGCAGGGATCGGCCTCGCCACGTACGTCCATCGTCTTGGACCTTGCTACTCTGTCAGGCCGGTGGATAAGACCAGCCTCACCCCGTTTTTCGAAGCTTCGATGCGCTCACAGCCGTCCAAACTGATTCCAGAGAGCGGCTCTTGGTCGTCTGCCTCCCAAATATTCATGGCAGCTAGTGATATCTCGATTGAGTCATCTGCCTGAATGACCTCCACTTCATCTCCATCCCACTGTATGATGCATCGGTGCATTGTGGATGGAATGCAACAGTTAGCGTGGATCAAATCCCTTCCTAGCAGGACAGCGTAATTGATTTTGCTGTCGATGATGAAGAACGCAGTAGGTATGGTTTTTCGGCCTACCGTCAGATCTACATTCAGAACACCTTTTGCTTCTGATGCTTGGCCGTTGAAATCGCTTAACGTGACGTTGGTCTTGATCAGATCATCATTGGAGTGTCCCAAACGTCGTAGCATGGAATACGGCATTATGTTGACTGCCGCTCCCGTGTCCACCAACATCTTGCTGACAGGCTGCCCATTGATATAACCTCTCAGGTATAAGGCTTTCAAATGCCTGTAGCTCCTCTCTCGTGGCTTCTCAAAGATAACTGGCCGTGGACCACAGTCGAATTGAGCCACCGATACTTCCTCATCGTTTGGAGCGCAAAACTCTGACGGGAGTATGAACACCATGTTTGTATCAGCCGATGCCTCTGCATCGGCTTTTGTCTGTTTGGGGCGCCACACTTTCTTCGGTGGGCGTGCCTCCGTCTCCAATGTTTGCTGAATTTTCACGGCCAGATCGGGCCGTGCTTTTCTCAACGTGTACAGGTACTGTGCCTCGGCTTCCTCCAGGTTTCGTAGCCGCTGCACCCTACGTTTCTGAGAATGACTGAGTCCATCAGGGCACCACCTTGGACAGTGATACCTATCTTCTTCTTCATCTGACTCCTCAAAGTCTTCCCCTTGAGACGACTCAGCTCGTTTGTTCTGAGGTGGGAGAGGACCCAGACGTTTGAACACTGAAACCTCATTTGTTCCCTTCCTTTGCTGTCTGCATTCTGGGCAGTTCTCGATTGTTGGCAATCGGCTCATTCCTGAGTCCCGACGAGTTGTTTAAAGAAAGGACAGTCCCAATGCCTATCTACGTCTTCTTGCTCCCTTGACCTCCCTCTAGCGTGACGCTTGTACCCGTCGTTGTCTCTATCATGCCGACGATACCTCCTGTCATCTGCATCAGACCGATGATATCTCTCATCATCTACGTCGTAGCACCGACGTCGGTCATACTGCTGCTCGTATTTGTTAAGGAGATGCGCGGAGAGTGGACGTTGATACCGCACGCTTCTCACTTCCTCCTCAGTTAGGTATCGTCTATCATCATATTGGGGCCGGTCGCGTGGATCGGCCTCCTCTTTATCCTTGCCACGGGAGTGGCTGCTCTCTGCTTTATCTTTGCCATGGCGGCTCACAAGCCCTGCCATGTTGACACCAAAAGAGAACCCTGGCTCGCACCTTATGGAGTGACTGAGGTCCACCATGTTGACGCCAGGAAACGGTCGTGTGTCAACCTTCATGGCAAATTGTCCGAAAGTTAATCGTCCTGATTCTATCGCCATTTGAATCTGTGCGTGCAATACCTTGCAGTCGCTGGTGGCGTGGGTGAACGTGTTATGCCACTTGCAGTATGGCTTTCCGTTCAGCTCCTGTGCCGTGGGGATTTTGTGGCCTTCGGGTAACTTTAGTTGCTTCTCCTTAAGTAAGAGGTCGAAAATTTGCTCAGCTTTAGTCACGTCGAATTCAAACCCTCTTGGAGGACCTTGTGGCTTAACCCACTTGCAGGACACGGGGCTTGCCCCCCGAGTCCATTCAGCCACTGCTACCTCTTGATCTCCCGCAGAGCCTTCATCTTCATCTGCCTCAACCAGGACCTCCGCGCGCTTGAATTTATCCTGGTATACCTCTGGGTGGCGCTGTTCATATGACGATAGCTTCTGCACCATATGCGCCAGTGAAGGGTACTCTGCTTGGGAGGCCACATCCTTGATCGGTGATGCAAGACCCACCACCGCCAACTCGACTGCTTCTTTTCGATCACACGAGCCGAATAGCATCGGTTCCTGACAGCTTCGAAGCGCTGGATGTATTCGACACCGTTTCTCCGCGCTGCTCGTCGCACTTGTGCTAGATCGGCAATGCCGGGCTCGGAAGACTCCGAGTGATACCGTAGGTGGAACTGTTCTTCCAACTCGCTTCCAAGTCCGGATTGAGTCCGGTGGCAGCGATGTGTACCACCCAAAAGCCGATCCCGTGAGGGATAGTGCGAAGAACCTCACACGTAGTTCATCCGATGCTGAGATCGTGCCCAGCCTGCGCCAAATATCGGCTCACATGCTCGATTGAGCTAGAGCCATCTCGACCCACTAAACTTGGAGAATTCGGGAGCCGATATTTGGGTGGTAGTGGGATCAAATCGTACTCGTTGGGGTACGGCTTGGAATAGCCGATTGCCCTCCTTTTCAGCACCATGCCGAACCGGTCTCTCAAGATGGTACCGATCCGATCCGCGGTGATGGCTGCAGGAGTCGAACTCGAAGGTTCGCTGGAGTGGTATACTTAGCCAGCCACGCTTGCTTCTCAAGCTCTGAGCCAACTGCAGGAGTTGTGCTCTGGAGGTTCGTTGGAGTGGCATACTTAGCTAGCCACGTCTGCTTCTCAAGATCTGTTCCAGAAGTTCCTCCTGCTGTTCTAGAAGTCCCTGCTGTTGCGGCCTGGTTTGAGAGTACCCAGCTGCTGCGTGCTCGGCACGTATGTGCACGTGTATCCGTGAGGGATCTCCTTAGGCGCCTCATACAAGAACTGGTAATCACTAGGGTCACCACCGATCTTGTAGACGACGTATGCCGGTGAACTCGGCACCTCCGGGTGCTACCAACGCGAACGGCGGCGGTGGTCGGGACCGGAGTGGAATCTCTCCTTGGTGAGTCCCTAGAGCTGGTCCCGACGGAGAATACCGGTGGCTCATGATTTCTCGGATCACCCGAAGGGCGACATGCTCCAAAGTGTTCACCGAGGCTCTCGGAATGGCGGTGCAGCGAATGAGCCACCATGAAATTAATCTCCGACGCGAGACCCGGTGCGTTCTTCGAAGGGGTAGACGAGTCCACTCCATCGAGCGCGCCTCGGGCGAGAACCCCTTCCACTCGATGCCGTGTGAGCGGGTTCTTCGGAAAGAGCCGATGAGGTCGGCTTCGAGGATAGCTTTGACCTCGTCATACTTCTTCTTGAGCTCCTCAGTCAGATCCTCGTACGTGACCGGAGTACCTTCCGCCATCTCAGATGTAGATGGCGATGCAGTTGATGTCGAAGATTGTCCCACCGGGCGTGCCAGAATGTGTTGCGGTCAGAAACCCACCGGCGAGCAGCGACGGGCAACACGAGAGAGCCGGGAGGCTTCCAAGACCGCGGCTGGCCCTGGTCCCTCGAGCGACGGCCCGCAAAGACTCGGCACGCACGTCCGATGCTGTTGCAAGGGCGTGCCACCTGACCTATACATGGTCAGGAAGGTGATGGATTTGCCTCGCTTAGTTTCCTGCATGGCATACACGTAAACATTAAATACGAGCCTCGATCGGCTCTCAGGTTGTCCTGTGAATCGGCTCAAGGAGCCGATCCACCCATTATCCGTATGAGGTATACGGTCACATGGTGGTCCTGCTTGATCAAAACAAAGCTAAAACGACCTACTACGATTTAGGGTTTTCACCACATAATCGGAACATCCTACGCGTGATTGAGCCTGGCGGCCACGCACGGTGATCATAAACCAACCCTAGACAAGGCCTAAAAACCAACATGAAGTTGATCCCCGGAACATCCTGTCTAGGGCTAGCAAACTACACCCTACGTGCCACTGGATCCTTCAACCCGTTTGTAAGGCCTAACTATGCAGATATTAAACTAATCCTTGAAGAACAAGGAGCAATCATAACGGATCAGATCTACTAAGTAACGATCAAGCGGGATGCCGCCCTTACACCTAAGATAGGCGTAAGGGCGGCTAGACGTCTAAGGGTTGCATGGACGAAAGCATATGATACGACGGAACAATGCTAACCCTAACACATCTATGATAACTACGTTGCTCGCCATAAAAAAGGCTTCAGCACGAGCAACGCATGAATCAACGAATAAACGTTACTGCCTAGATCCCGGAAGAAACCCTCGAAACAAGGGAGTTGGCGATGCGCCTAGATTGGTTTGTGGTGAACGTGATTGTTGTTGTTTCTCGATAACCCTAGATACATATTTATAGTCCAGGGGACTTTCTAATCCAGGCGTGCACCTAACCGTGCATGGGCCAAACTCTACATTTTAATTCTAAACACGATCTAATAAAATACAGATACACGGGCAATTTAGCCCAAACTCTCGTGCAAGGCCGCTTCAGAGATTCTCCACGCGTATATCCTTCAAGCCCATCTCAATTACGGCCCATCTCCTGATTTGGCCAAAATCTGGTGATAACACTAACATAGCATGCAACGCACGCAGTGAATTCGTACAAAACAATCTTATGCAGATACAAGGTTATTACATTTATGACTGGGCTCCCTGGTTCCCTTGGGTCCTCAGATCCCTCTCGAGACATGACTCCATCCTGGAAATAATGGTATATGCAGGACCTCTAGCAATATCATAATATTGGCCTAAATTCCTCTCAGTGTTTGCTACGGGTCTCAAGTCTAAAGATGGATGGCATGCCAGTACTGAAGCAAAGGCAAGTTCAGCACCAGCCAGAAGTTCTTTCCGCACCAACTGTCGAATCCTTTCGGGAGACTTGAATCGGGTCAACAGGGCAGATAAAGTTTCGGGTGCTTGGTCCAGAGGAAACAAAGTCTTCCAAACCATCGTGAGATGAGCGTGGAACTTATCAAAGTAATAATACGCCTTCTCCACCCGGTACTCAAACTTCGCCATGATAACAGCCTTTGGACGATGCAGCCATAAATCGTGCTTCGGGTGAGCAACATCAGTCATCGCCTCGACCTTTTCATGGATCTTCTTGTTCTCCTCAGATTTATCTGAAGCTACGACTGGAAAGGAACAAATATCAGTTAAAAGAATAGCCAAGCTACGTCAGGAATCAGAAGATGGGCCAATACTTACAGCCCAAACTTTCGGTAGCAACATGAAGACCATCAAGAGCGTACTGCTCGATAGCAGTTGCTATCTCCCCCTTTTTCTTTACCAAGGCTGCCATTGCGCGAAGAGAAGTGATGTCTTTATTTAAACAAGACACTTGGTCACGTAAGCGGCGAACAAGGTCTGATTCGTCATTACTCGAAGGATTTGGAAAAAGCTCGGCACGGGAAGAAGATGAAGGAATCTGCAGTACAGTCTTTAGTTCAGAACAACATTAACATAAAAACTCCCATCGGGAGCACTTGGCATATACGTTACATTCAAAAGATTGTTCGAATTGGCAACAGAGCCGAAATAAAACAGGACTAAATCAAATTGCGATTGGTCTTATTTACAATAAATCAAGCAAGAGTTCAAGGGATTGCCGATGATGAGCCAGGGGCAGCTTCAGGAATAGGCTTGGTTTGTGCTTCATCTACCAACTTCAGAAGTTGATTGGCACATGTCACTGCCGACCATTTGAAGGGCTCAAGGTCGACTAAATGGTTGTCATCATCCACAGGCAATGCCTTAGACAACTTCTCTAAATCCGACCCCATCTCATGGCCCATTAGCAGCTGGAAAGTAAGGACCGCCCCATACAAACGGGAACGGCGTTTCAATACCTCCACAGGCTCGGAAGGATCAACAAGGAAAGCATCCGCCATCTCGCTGAGAGTCTTGTCCTGCTTCATCTTTGGGAAGATCATCGAGAATAGCCTCGACAACGTTGCTTTAGTCTTTTGCAGAAGTCCAAGGACTTGGACATTAGACTCAGCGGCAAGCGATAGGGCATCGGCTGTAGAGTCCTCCCGAAGCTGATGGCGTCGAGTGAAAGTTACATTGGCGGCCTCTGAAAGAAAAGTCAGATCAGCAACTAGAGAGGAAATACCGAGGAAAAAAACTATGTGTCATGAATCTTACCCAATAATTCCTTGACGGATTCGCGGAGGACGCCTTCGTTCTTGTCGGTTGCCATCGCTGCCGCACGCCTGGCATCTTGTTCATCCTTCATCTGCCGCTTCAGCTTCTTCAACTCCTCCTTCAGCAAGGCATTTTCATTCTTGGCATCGGTGGCGAGCATGTTGGCCTCTAGCACCTGATCAGCCGAAGATTTGACAGTCTTTCGAAGCTGGGTGTTTTCAGCCTCTAGTGGGTAAACTGCTCGGCGAAATCTACCACAGCATCGACTGTGGCGTAAATCGGCTGAAGGAAGAGAAATCAAGAGGATTCAGTTGACAAAAGAAACTCAGCAAAGCAAGATAGATTAAAAACTTACGTGGTCACGACCAGCCGACGAAGTAGGAGCATCGCCAGGAGGGATAACCTTCGACACGGGAATTTTCTCCACGACCGTCCTTGTAGGAGGCTGATGTCTACGTTCCCCCTCCTTTCCTGTAGACAGTGTTGGGCCTCCAAGAGCAGAGGTTTGTAGAACAGCAGCAAGTTTCCCTTAAGTGGATACCCAAGGTTTATCGAACTCAGGGAGGAAGAGGTCAAAGGTATCCCTCTCATGCAACCCTGCAACCACAAAGCAAGAAGTCTCTTGTGTCCCCAACACACCTAATAGGTGCACTAGTTCGGCGAAGAGATAGTGAAATACGAGTGGTATGAATAAGTATGAGCAGTAGCAACGGTGCCGAGAAAAGTGCTTGGCGCGTAGTTGATGGTGGTGGTATTGCAGCGTAGTAACGCAATGAAACGATAAACAAGCGTAGTAACGCTATGAGTAGTAACGCAACATGTAGTAAACAAGCAGTAGTAACTCAGCGAGTATTTAGGAACAAGGCCTAGGGATTACACTTTCACTAGTGGACACTCTCAACATTGATCACATAACAGAACGGATAAATGCATACTCTACACTTTTGTTGGATGATGAACACATTGCGTAGGATTACACGAACCCTCAATGCCGGAGTTAACAAGCTCCACAATAATGCTCATGTTTAAGTAACCTTCAGTGTAAGATAGATCAACAGACTAAACCAAGTACTAGCATAGCATGCACACTGTCACCTTCATGCATATGTAGGAGGAATAGACCACATCAATATTATCATAGCAATAGTTAACTCCATAATCTACAAGAGATCATGATCATAGCATAAACCAAGTACTAACACGGTGCACGCACTTGTCACCTTTGCACACATGCGGGAGGAATAAACTACTTTAATAACACATCACTAGAGTAGCACATAGATAAATTGTGATACAACATGCTGCAATCATAAAGAGATATAAATAAGCACTTCACTACGCCATTCAACGGTGAATAAGTATTACAGTGAAATCTAGCCTAAGAGACCCACACGGTGCACACACTTGTCACCTTTACACACGTGGGACGAGGAGTCTCCGGAGATCACATAAGTAAAACTCACTTGACTAGCATAATGACATCTAGATTACAAGCATCATCATATGAATCTCAATCATGTAGGGCAGCTCATGAGATTATTGTATTGAAACACATAGGAGAGAGATGAACCACATAGCTACCGGTACAGCCCCGAGCCTCGATGGAGAACTACTCCCTCCTCATGGGAGCAGCGGCGGTGATGAAGATGGCGGTGGAGATGGCAGCGGTGTCGATGGAGAAGCCTTCCGGGGGCACTTCCCCGCTCCGGCGGCGTGCCGGAACGAGATCCTGTCCCCGGATCTTGGCTTCGCGATGGCGGCGGCTCCGGCGGGTTTACGTGGGTTTCGTCAATTGGTATCGGGTTTTCGATCCGGGGGCTTTATATAGGCGAAGAGGCGGCGCGGAGGGCTGACGAGGGGGCCACACCATAGGGCGGCGCGGCCCCCTCTCGGCCGCGCCGGCCTAGGGTTTGGTGGCCCTGTGGCCCCCTCTGGTCCTTCCGGGTGTTCCGGATGCTTCCGATGAAAATAGGAACTTTGGCGTTGATTTCGTCCGATTCCGAGAATATTTCGTTACTAGGATTTCGAAACCAAAAACAGCGAGAAAACGAGAGCTGGCACTTCGGCATCTTGTTAATAGGTTAGTTCCGGAAAATGCACGAATATGACATAAAGTGTGCATAAAACATGTAGATAACATCAATAATGTGGCATGGAACACAAGAAATTATCGATACGTTGGAGACGTATCAGCATCCCCAAGCTTAGTTACTGCTCGTCCCGAGCGAGGTAAAACGATAACAAAGATAATTTACGGAGTGACATGCCATCATAAACTTGATCATACTATTTGTAAAGCATATGTAGTGAATGCGGCGATCAAAACAATGGTGATGACATGAGTAAACAAGTGAATCATAAAGCAAAGACTTTTCATGAATAGCACTTCAAGACAAGCATCAATAAGTCTTGCATAAGAGTTAACTCATAAAGCAATAATTCAAAGTAAAGGTATTGAAGCAACACAAAAGAGATTAAGTTTCAGCGGTTGCTTTCAACTTGTAACATGTATATCTCATGGATATTGTCAACATAGAGTAATATAATAAGTGCAATAAGCAAGTATGTAGGAATCAATGCACAGTTCACACAAGTGTTTGCTTCTTGAGATGGAGAGAAATAGGTGAGCTGACTCAACAATGAAAGTAAAAGAATGGTCCTCATAGAGGAAAAGCATCGATTGCTATATTTGTGCTAGAGCTTTGATTTTGAAAACATGAAACAATTTTGTCAACGGTAGTAATAAAGCATATGCATCATGTAAATTATATCTTATAAGTTGCAAGCCTCATGCATAGTGTACTAATAGTGCCCGCACCTTGTCCTAATTAGCTTGGACTACCTGGATTATCACCGCAATACATATGCTTTAACCAAGTTTCACAAAGGGGTACCTCTATGCCGCTCTGTACAAAGGTCTAAGGAGAAAGCTCGCATTTGGATTTCTCGCTTTTGATTATTCTCAACTTAGACATCCATACCGGGACAACATAGACAACAGATAATGGACTCCTCTTTTAATGCTTTAAGCATTTGACAACAATTAATTCTTTTCTCATTAGAGATTTGAGGATATTTGTCCAAAACTGAAACTTCCACCATGAATCATGGCTTTAGTTAGCGGCCCAATGTTCTTCTCTCACAATATGCATGCTCAAACCATTCAACTCAGTGTAGATCGCCCTTACTTCAGACAAGACGAACATGCATAGCAACTCACATGAAATTCAACAATGAGTTGATGGCGTTCCCCGATAAACATGGTTATCGCACAACAAGCAACTTAGTAAGAGATAAAGTGCATAATTACATATTCAATACCACAATAGTTTTTAAGCTATTTGTCCCATGAGCTATATATTGCAAAGGTGAATGATGGAATTTTAAAGGTAGCACTCAAGCAATTTACTTTGGAATGGCGGGAAAATACCATGTAGTAGAGGTAGGTATGGTGGACACAAATGGCATAGTGGTTGGCTCAAGTATTTTGGATGCATGAGAAGTATTCCCTCTCGATACAAGGTTTAGGCTAGCAAGGCTTATTTGAAACAAACACAAGGATGAACGGTACAGCAAAACTCACATAAAAGACATATTGTAAACATTATAAGACTCTACACCGTCTTCCTTGTTGTTCAAACTCAATACTAGAAATTATCTAGACCTTAGAGAAACCAAATATGCAAATCAAATTTTAGCATGCTCTATGTATTCTTCATTAATGGGTGCAAAGCATATGATGCAAGAGCTTAAACATGAGCACAACAATTGCCAAGTATCACATTACCCAAGACATTATAGCAAATTACTACATGTATCATTTTCCAATTCCAACCATATAACAATTTAACGAAGAGGAAACTTCGCCATGAATATTATGAGCTAAGAACACATGTGTTCATATGAACCAGCGGAGCGTGTCTCTCTCCCACACAAGCATGATGTAATCCAATTTATTCAAACACAAACAAAAACAAAAGCACACGAGACGCTCCAAGTAAAGTACATAAGATGTGGCCGAATAAAAATATAGTTTCAGGGGAGGAACCCGATAATGTTGTCGATGAAGAAGGGGATGCCTTGGGCATCCCCAAGCTTAGACGCTTGAGTCTTCTTGATATATGCAGGGATGAACCACCGGGGCATCCCCAAGCTTAGAGCTTTCACTCTCCTTGATCATAGTATATCATTCTCCTCTCTTGACCCTTGAAAACTTCCTCCACACCAAACTCGAAACAACTCATTAGAGGGTTAGTGCACAATATAAATTGACATATTCAGAGGTGACACAATCATTCTTAACACTTCTGGACATTGCATAATGCTACTGGACATTAGTGGATCAAAGAAATTCATCCAACATAGCGAAAGAGGCAATGCGAAATAAAAGGCAGAATCTGTCAAAACAGAACAGTTCGTATTGACGAATTTTAAAATGGCACCAGACTTGCTCAAATGAAAATGCTCAAATTGAATGAAAGTTGCGTACATATCTGAGGATCATGCTCGTAAATTGGCATAATTTTCTGAGCTTCCTGCAGGGCAGTGGGCTCAGATTCGTGACAGCAAAGAAATCTGGAACTGCGCAGTAATCCAAATCTAGTACTTACTTTACTATCAAAGACTTTACTTGGCACAACAAAACACAAAACTAAGATAAGGAGAGGTTGCTACAGTAGTAAACAACTTCCAAGACACAAATATAAAACAAAGTACTGTGGCAAAATAACACATGGGTTATCTCCCAAGAAGTTCTTTCTTTTTAGCCATTAAGATGGGCTCAGCAGTTTTAATGATGCACTCGCAAGAAATAGTATTTGAAGCAAAAGAGAGCATCAAGAGGCAAATACAAAACACATTTAAGTCTAACATGCTTCCTATGCATAGGAATCTTGTAAATAAACAAGTTCATGAGGAGCAAAGTAACAAGCATAGGAAGATAAAACAAGTATAGCTTCAAAAATTTCAGCACATAGAGAGGTGTTTTAGTAACATGAAAACTTCTACAACCATATTTTCCTCTCTCATAATAACTTTCAGTAGCAACATGAGCAAACTCAACAATATAACTATCACATAAAGCATTCTTATCATGAGTCTCATGCATAAAATTATTACTCTCCACATAAGCATAATCAATTTTATTAGTTGTAGTGGGAGCAAATTCAACAAAGTAGCTATCATTATTATTCTCATCAAGTGTAGGAGGCATAGTATAATCACAACAAAATTTACTCTCAGCAGTAGGTGGCACAAAAAGACTACTATCATTATCATCATCAGAAATAGGAGGCAAAGTATCATCAAAGAAAATTTTCTCCTCAATGCTTGGGGGACTAAAAATATCATGCAAACCAGCTTCCCCAAGCTTAGAACTTTCTATATTATTGTCAACAATGGTGTTCAAAGCGTTCATACTAATATTACTACCAGCATGCAAAGAAGATTTCATAGGTTTTTTAATTTTCGCATCAAACAATCCATATTTTAATTCAGGAAATAGAATAAGAAGCTCATTGTTGTCCATTATGCCAAACTAGTGTAAACAAGAAACAACAAGATGCAATTGCAGGATCTAAAGGAAATAGCTTCGAGCACACACACAACGGCGCCAGAAAAATACTTTACCTGAGACCGTAGTATGAGAGCCTTTTTACCTTTCCTCCCCGGCAACGGCGCCAGAAAAGTGTTTGATGTCTATGTTCCCCCTCCTTTCCTGTAGACAGTGTTGGGCCTCCAAGAGCAGAGGTTTGTAGAACAGCAGCAAGTTTCCCTTAAGTGGATACCCAAGGTTTATCGAACTCGGGGAGGAAGAGGTCAAAGGTATCCCTCTCATGCAACCACTGCAACCACAAAGCAAGAAGTCTCTTGTGTCCCCAACACACCTAATAGGTGCACTAGTTCGGCGAAGAGATAGTGAAATACGAGGTGGTATGAATAAGTATGAGCAGTAGCAACGGTGCCGAGAAAAGTGCTTGGCGCGTAGTTGATGGTGGTGGTATTGCAGCGGTAGTAACGCAGTAAAACGATAAACAAGCAGTAGTAACGCAGTAGTAGTAACGCAACAGTAGTAAACAAGCGAGTAGTAACTCAGCAGTATTTAGGAACAAGGCCTAGGGATTACACTTTCACTAGTGGACACTCTCAACATTGATCACATAACGGAACGGATAAATGCATACTCTACACTTTTGTTGGATGATGAACACATTGCGTAGGATTACACGAACCCTCAATGCCGGAGTTAACAAGCTCCACAATAATGCTCATGTTTAAGTAACCTTCGGTGTAAGATAGATCAACGAGACTAAACCAAGTACTAGCATAGCATGCACTACTTGTCACCTTCATGCATATGTAGGAGGAATAGACCACATCAATATTATCATAGCAATAGTTAACTCCATAATCTACAAGAGATCATGATCATAGCATAAACCAAGTACTAACACGGTGCACGCACTCGTCACCTTTGCACACATGCGGGAGGAATAAACTACTTTAATAACACATCACTAGAGTAGCACATAGATAAATTGTGATACAACATGCTGCAATCATAAAGAGATATAAATAAGCACTTCACTACGCCATTCAACGGTGAATAAGTATTACGTGAAATCTAGCCTAAGAGACCCACACGGTGCACACACTTGTCACCTTTACACACGTGGGACGAGGAGTCTCCGGAGATCACATAAGTAAAACTCACTTGACTAGCATAATGACATCTAGATTACAAGCATCATCATATGAATCTCAATCATGTAGGGCAGCTCATGAGATTATTGTATTGAAACACATAGGAGAGAGATGAACCACATAGCTACCGGTACAGCCCCGAGCCTCGATGGAGAACTACTCCCTCCTCATGGGAGCAGCGGCGGTGATGAAGATGGCGGTGGAGATGGCAGCGGTGTCGATGGAGAAGCCTTCGGGGGCACTTCCCCGCTCCGGCGGCGTGCGGAACGGAGATCCTGTCCCCCGGATCTTGGCTTCGCGATGGCGGCGGCTGCGGCAGGTTTACGTGGGTTTCGTCAATTGGTATCGGGTTTTCTGATCCGGGGGCTTTATATAGGCGAAGAGGCGGCGCGGGAGGGCTGACGGGGGGCCACACCATAGGGCGGCGCGGCCCCCCTCGGCCGCGCCGGCCTAGGGTTTGGTGGCCCTGTGGCCCCCTCCGGTCCTTCCGGGTGTTCTGGATGCTTCCGATGAAAATAGGAACTTTGGCGTTGATTTCGTCCGATTCGAGAATATTTCGTTACTAGGATTTACGAAACCAAAAACAGCGGAAAACGAGAGCGGCACTTCGGCATCTTGTTAATAGGTTAGTTCCAGAAAATGCACGAATATGACATAAAGTGTGCATAAAACATGTAGATAACATCAATAATGTGGCATGGAACACAAGAAATTATCGATACGTTGGAGACGTATCAGAGGCGTCGACTTGGCGGGAGAAGGATTCAGCTCCTTAGCTGATGCCTTTCTTCCAACAGATAATTTAGCCCTCTTCGCAGGAGGAACTTCATCATCATCAGAACTACATAAGAAGAATGCGCAATTAGCATACGAGGCGGTAAAGAGTACATCAGAGAAGGGCTAAAAATGCTTACAGGTCCAGATCATCTTCAGCAGCGAAAAAACCTGTCAAACTTTCCTGGATAGGAGGAGGTAAAGCAGTCCTAACAGCATCAACATCCTGTCCGCTAGGACTTGATTCAGCCGTTGTACTAAAATCGTCGTGTACCTGCTTGCGTCGCTTGCTCCTAATGAAGGCATCATCCGCGACAGCATCTTCCTCTTGGACATCGCTATCCTCAAGGGCGTGCTGGACGTCCTCGGTCTCCTCAGAGTCGTCATCATCATCCTCTGGTTCCACGCCACTTTCGGGTGGAGGAGGATAGCATTGAGCAACGGTGGGGGCCTGTCGGGAGAAGAAAGCTTGTAAAGCGCAATAAAGAAAGAAGCAACAGCAACAAACAAAAAACGGTGAAGAATTACCTCAGTCGGAAGATGGTGAAGGTCATAAGGGGGACGAGCCGATGTCAAGATAATGTTGTCCTTCATGCTGAGGCATGTCAAACGGCGGACTTCGTCCCGAAGGTCCTCAGCCGAAAGGTCGGCAGAGCTGACCCTAGACTTGTCGCCTTTGCCGGTATAAAGCCACAATTGGTGGGGTCGAGACATCAGTGGCTGAACTCGACGTTGCAGGAACACTGAGACTACTTCAGTGCCGCACATCGTCAAGCCCCCCGTATTCTTCAAAGCGATGACTTGGTCAAATAGCCTGTCGGCTGTCACCCTCTCTTCGGGAGAAAGGACATTTCGCCAGGACTTCTTCGGCTTAGCTATCAAGACATCTTCGAAAGGAGGGAGATTCGAGCGCCGCCCGTGCACCATAGGGTCTCGCAGATAAAACCACTTGTTGCGCCAGCCCTGGACGGATTCCTTCATTGGATAGTCGAAGTAATTGACTTCCTTCCTGACAACAAAGCCAACGCCACCGACGACGGGGGGGGGGGGCATTGCTGTCGTTGTGACGCTTCACATAAAAGATCTTCCTCCAAAGACCCCAGTGGGGATCAATGCCAAGGAAGGCCTCGCAGACAGTAATAAAAATAGAGAGATGCAAAATGGAGTTTGGGGTCAGCTGCCAAAGCTGGATCCCGTAGATGAATAGAAGGGAGCGAAAGGAACTCGTGGGCAGGAAGAGAGAGACCACGAAACAAGAAGGCAACGAACATAACGGTGAAGCCCTTCGGAGGCTGTGGGCGAGAAACAACACCTGGGAGATGGATGTCGTCCTCAGATGCGGAGATGAAGCCGAGGGAGCGCAGCTTGTTCACGTCGCGACTGGAAATGGCGGAGGCGCTCCAGTTGCGGCTGACTTTGGCCACGTCCGAGGTGCTGGTGTTCTTCTTCTTGCCCATGGCGTACGGAGCTTCTGAAGAAGGAGCAGAGGAGGCAGGAAGGCTTGAGCAAGAAGATGAGCAGTAAGAGGCGTGAAAAGTAAAAATGAGGAAGCCCTCTATTTATGCCATAAGAATTTGTGTGAGATCGTGGCCATAACCCCACAGACGTCGTGGGAGGTGGAGCAGATCTGGCTGTACACGTGGCGCTTAAAGAAGGAACGGAACCGGCGGCCCATTATTCCCACGTCGCGTGAAAATCGAGGAAACGCCTCGGTCGCTGCGCATGCACTGGTCAATTCCTAAAAACTGCCCGCGCAGAACTAGGGTGGGCCCGTTAGGTCAAGTCTTGTCAATCGGGCCACAGCAGCAGCACGTCATCAGTGACATCATGGACACTGTCAAGGGCAGTCGAAGGAATAAAAAGGTATCGGATGGTGAACTTGAGTCTATGCACAGAATGCAAAGCATCTGCACTTAGACTCGGGGCTACTCCCATCGGGAGTGCTGGACGCGCACCCGATAGAATGAAGACTCGAAGAAAAAAGCCTTGAAGGAAAAAATAATTGCTCGACTCGAGTCTGCACCCGGTTGCAAGCACCCGTGCCCAGACTCGGGGGCTACTCCCATCGGGAGCGCTGGACGCGCACCCGACAGAACTTTTTTGCACTCCAGAATCATGCCCGGGGACTTGATTCTGTGTAGGGTAATGTTGTTTTGCCATCGGCAGTTAACCAGCAAAAGTTGGGCACGTTACTCATTATCCATTGCATGAAGAAAATATATCGGATGACCTACGAAGACTTGAAGAAAAACTTCAACAGAGCAAAATGTTCGAGTCGTACAACTTGAGTCTACGCACGGATTGCAAGCATCCGTACCTAGACTCGGGGGCTACTCCCATCGGGAGCGCTGACGCGCACCCGACAGAAGAAGATGATGCAGATTCAAGGAAAACAAGAACAATCGAGGAAAAAGACATCAGAAGAAGACATGCTTCAGTCTCTACCCAAACTATGTTCGGCTAGACACTCGGGGGCTACTGACGTGGGCATTACCCTTCGGGTAACCGACATTGCCCTATCCTGTATTGACCAGTTGGAGGCCCATGAAGGCACTTGGAGGCAAGGCTGCCCATCCGGGTGGTGCACCAGAAGATTCCTTGGCAAGCAAGACAAAGAAGCGGCCGAACAAGGAAAGATTAGATCCAAAATTACTGTAAACCTAGTCGCACTCGGTTAGACCTCTTGAGACCTGACCTCCTATATAAAGGCTAGGAGAGGGGCTGCCGAGGGATAGAATCGATCTTAGCAACCTTAGCCAGCAAAAGCTTAGAGCTAGGTCACCATAGCACTTAGCCATCTCAACGAGATCTCAGCTGTACTATTCGGCACCCCATTGTAACCCATTATCATCATAATCAAGAACAGACAGGCAGGACGTAAGGGTTTTACCTCATCGAGGGCCCCGAACCTGGGTAAATCGCTCTCCCCGCTTGTCTGTGAACCGATGTCTCGTGTCAGCTTGCAGGATTCCATCAACCCTAAGCCCCTATCGGAGGGCATTGCCGAGGAGCACCCTCGACAACCGCTGTTCTTCCTATCTTCCGCCGTCCCATGTTAGCTTCAGGGCTCCCTCGCTCTCTTCTCTCTTGCTTTCTAGCTCTTTGGCCGATTGGGGATTTACCTTTCCCTTTTCTCTTGGTTTTTCTCTTACTCGTAGATCTTCGCGCGGGGCTAGATCTTGGGAAACTGGTTTGCGGGTAGATTTGGGCGCTCTTAGATTTGCATGTCCAGCGAAGAGTACCTGAGCGAACCAACCGGCAGCAGCCCTCACAGCGAGACCCCCTCTATATCTTTTGGGAAGCAGATATCAGCCGGTCGGATGGAATCCTCTTCAAACGTTCAAGGAACCGGTAACGGTAGGGGCAACGAGGCTAGCAGCTCCGGCCAAGGTTCCGGAGTGGACTTGGCCACGATCACCCGCGGAGCCTGGAAAGGCTCGGACGTAACGCAGCCGGAGATTGATTGGTTATACCGCTCCCGAAGGATACCGGCACAAGTATCCTGCCGGCTTCCCCGCGGCGAGGTGGAACCGATGCCAGAGCCCGGTGAGTTCGTTGTTTTTCTCGCTCACTTCGAGCGCGGCTTCGGCCTTCCTGCCTCCAACTTCTTCCGCGAGTTTCTTGACTTCTATCAACTCCAACCCCACCATCTTCCTGGCAATGCCATCTTCTATCTTTCTTGTTATGTTTCTTTCATGGAGGGCCACATTGGCCTCCTTCCCACAAAAGAAGCCTTTGCTCGCTTCTTCTTCCTTCGGATCAATTCGGTCCAAGGCAAGAACATTCCTAAACCCAAACCTCCCGTTCAATGCGGGTCTTGTATCATCGGCTCCCGCCAAGGGAGCCCTTTCTTTAAATTCTCCGGTCTCGAGTCATGCCGAGCATGGCAAGAGACCTTCTTCTACGTGAAGAACAAGGGCGCCACAGATTTCATTAATCTGCCGACTTTCAATCCGGGGACGCCCACGAAGGCCAACTGGAGCTTCAATCCGGGGAACAATCATATCGAAACCAACCAGATTGTTCGCTTCATGGAGCAGCTGATGAAGGACACCAATATCTGCTCCGACGACATCATCCGCACCTTCATCTCACGCCGGGTGCTTCTCCTCCAGCGCCGGTCTCACAAGATAAGCCAGATGTGTGGCCCTCGTGATCCCACCAAGATCACCGGCCTCCCATTAAGCAAAGAGGACGTAGTCCTCAAGGCTAGGCAGATTTGCTAGACCGACATGCTGCCGGACTGGGAGTGGGGCTTCCTTCCCCTCAGCTCCACCAATCCTCCAACTCCTGAAGTAAGAAATTATGCAATCCGGATTGTTTTCCGGTAGCTTTGTGATATGTGTTTAACTGTCTTTTTATTCTTTTTCAGGCAAAAGAGCGCTTCCCTCGCATTGCTGCAGAGGAACGAGGCTCTTGCCGGAAGCGGGACCTGGACGCGGTGGACCCGGATCCATACGTGCATTGGACCGAGCTCAAGATGGGCGGCACCCACGCTTCGCTCCCCGGTAACTTTTCAACCAAGGACTCCGATTCTGATGATGAGGTCACTATTCTTGAGGTATTTTGCTCTTTCATTTCCTCATGTATTGTCTTGCTGTAGATGCTCCCTCAGCCAGCGCCAACCCACAGGTTGTGGAGCACGTTGCCCCGCTACAAGCTGAGGTAGGCCGGGAGTTCCTGGAGAAACTCACTTCCCAGGGCAAGAAGAACAAGGCGCCGGCACCCGAAGCCGGCCCCAGCGATGCTCCTCCCGCCAAGCGCTCCCGGCAGGAAGTTGTCGGCGGGAAGACGGTTTCCAAGAAGCATTACCGGAAACGGGAGATGCCGGTTGCTTCCGGGTAGGTTCCCGTTTCTTCCTTAGTTTTGTTTAGCGAACTCCTTTTTCCCAATTGCTTTTTCCAACTCTTTCTTTTTTCTATCTTTTTCAGTCCTGCGCTCAAGATCTCCAAGAGCGCCACCGACATGAGGCCGGAAAGCTCTGAGGAACCCGCGAGGACCTCACCTCCTCCTCAACCAAGCCCGGTACCATCTGGTGCCGGCAACTCTTCTGCCTCCCCTCTAGGAGGCACCACAAGTGCGGGGCGCGCGGCCCCTGAACCTTCAGAACACCGCGCGGAGGAGGACATCGTCTCCCCTCCAGAAACTCAAGATACCGGCGCCAGCAACACCGGCGCCGATGCTGAAGATGCCGGGAGGGTGGAACCTTTGGTTCGTCTCGCCCCGAAGAAGAAGAAGAAAAGGACTCCTGCGTCCTCCCCTTCCAAGACCATACCGGAGCCTTCCGCTCCGGCAACCACTACTCCGGCAAAGGACGCAACAGAAGCTCCTGCGCCGCCCCAAACCATGCCAAAGCCTCCAACGGCTGCTTCTACCGGCGAGCCAACCGCCGCCAAGCCAACACCGGCGCCAAGCCAAGAACCCACAGCGGCCAAGCCTACGGGTCCGGAGGGCATCAAGCTCTCCAAGCAAGAAGCTGCCGCAGCCAGCTCCTTCTCCTCCGGCCCGCAGTCCCTTACACTGCACGCCGGTCGCGCCGCTATCGTGGCCGGAGAAACGGCTTCAGCTCAGCTGGGCCGACTCACGGAGCTCACTCGCGGAGGAGCCGAGCTGGGGCATCTCCTTGATTACGCTGAGAAGTGGAATCAAGCGGATCTGTCCCCAGCGACGCGCGGCCTGGGGAACAAGCTACCGGCGACTGATCCGGCGGGCCCTCGAAGCACCGGGCAACATTTCAGCCGGCTGCGGCGCGCGGTCAAGGAGTTTGACAACGCGTGGTACGACGCTACCAAAAATGTTGTGGTAAGTTGCACCAAACCTGAAAGCTCTTTAAACTTATGCCGGTTTTCCATCTTCCAATCTTATGTATATATTCTCCCAGTCCCCGAGTTTCGGGTTGAGAACGTAGTTCTTAGCGTGAAACTTCCTTAGAAACACCCAAAAACCGGCATAGCCAGTCCCCGAGTTTCGGGTTGAGAGCACAGTTCTTAGCGCGAAACTTTTTTTCACCACCGGCATCTTCTTTACCGGAATCCTTTTTTAACTTGAACAGAGCACGGCGGACGCCCGGAAGCGCCTCTGTGAGGAGCTTCTGTGGGAGCATCGGGACCTCGCTGAGGCCCACAGCCATTGCCAAGGTTTGTTCTTGTGCATCCGGCTTCTTTTTACCTGTTGTTTTTCTCTTTCATTACTTATAGATTCTTTGCATAGCAGCTATCCCGGAAGCCTCCATCGAGGCCCTCAAAGCTCAGCTCGCCACTCTTCAAGGTACTATTTCCTCTTCCGGTTGAATTGTCTCTTTGCATCCTACCGGTTATATTTTGTTAACATTTCTTTTCTGGATCCCAACTGAAAAGGAGCAGCTCGTCCTGACGCACCGCAAAGCTCTGGACGCACAGGAGGTTATCTCCGCCCAGCTGAAGGAGGAGCTGGTGCAGGCTGAGCTCCGGCACGACCGGGAGCGGAAGGAGGCCAAAGCCGCAGCCGAGGCCAAGCTGGATGAAACTCTAAAGGAGTGCGCTGATTCCACCGCGGTGCCGCGGGCTGAGCTGGAGGAGGAGAGCGGGGCGCGGAAGGCGGCCCAAGACCGGATCGCCCTGCTAGAGGCGGAGCAAAAGGAGTACGACCGGTTGGTTGTGCAAACCGACGCGCTTGCCCTCAGTAAGCCTTTTTTCTTCTCTTTCTTTTGCTTATAAGCTTACACCCTCCGGTATCATGTTCTTATCGTTTTTCTTTTTCTTGTAGGGCTCTTTCCGGACTCCCAGGCGCATGCCCACAACAAGGTGGCGGAACGCAGGGCGGAGCAAGAAATGGCCAACCCGAATGCGCCCTGGGATCCATATGACCATCTGGTTGCGCTCTCCGCCCGGGTCCAGCACATGCGCTCCGTGGATCGGCATCTTGCTGATCTTCCGGATGTTGCTATCCAAATCTTTAAAGTGCTGTGGCCTGGGGAACCGGTGCCTGCCAACGTCACGCTCACCGTCGACCGCCTGAAGGATGTCGGCCGGAGGATCCGTGAATGGAAGTGTTCAGCGGCTCGTGCCGGAGCAGATGCGGCGCTGCGCATCGCCTGCTCCTTGTATGATGACCTGGATCTGGATGCTTTCCATAGCCTCCGCGGCGATTCTCCCACACGGATCCGGCCCGCACCGCCAAGCGCCAAGACCGCGCCTACTGGATAGCAGAGTTCGCCCATGTGCACACCTTCATCCCTCCTCCCGACGTCGAGGATGCACTCTCTGACGACGAGGAAGAAGTCGAGGACGAGGAGGATGGAGAGGCTGGCGAAGGCGATGCTCCACCGGAAGCTGGTGATGCGCCTCCGGAAGCTCCAGAAGCCGGTGATGCTCCTCCTGAAGCCCCTGCTGCTTAAATGCGCTCACTTTGCATCTGTTGTATCCTGTTAGCTTAAAAACAATGCTTGTTAAATTCTACCCCGGTATGTCGGGGTCTTTCGTGTAAGATAACACTTAGCATTTTGGTTATGGTACAACTTACCCTGCCGGTATCTTATACCGGTAGCTTATCTAGTTATGTTGGTTTGCTATCTCAGCGTTTTACTCATTGTTTGCTTTTATCTTGCACTGCGAAGATTTCGGAATCGTTTCCGCATCCAATTCGATGCACACTTGGTTCTTTTGCTTTGGCTCTGCCTACCTCTTTTGGGTGTTTTGGCGTATGAGTCACAAAGTTCTTTTGCCAAGCGAACACTTTCTTGAACTTAGAAATAACTTTAAATTTTCACAAAAAACCGGTATAACCGGGGTTAGTTAAACTTTTCCGGATTTGTCCGTTCCCACTCCCTCTTTTCGTGGTTCACGTGCTTAATTCCTACCGGTTTATCTTGCTTGCCATGAAGCAGGGTTGCGGACAGCAGCAGAGTAGAAGACTCCGGTAGGTTTAGCACGTTACTAAACCGGAAAGAAAAAATGTTCAACAAGCAACCGGTAGACTGAAAAAATAAACATATTGCATGCAATTTCAGTAGGGGTAGTCCCCGAGATTCATTCGAGGTTCCGAAATCTTTTATTCATAGCATAATAAGGTACAAAAAAGGAACTTCTTACACCACCACTTCAGGAGTAGAAAGGACGCAACAGAGCTATGTTCCACGGACGTTTGGTTTCATCTCTGGATTTGTCCACCTTTCCCTTCTTTGATTCCTGTGCATCGATCAAGTAATAGGCATCATTGTGCAGAGCCTTGCTCACAATGAATGGTCCTTCCCATGGAGGTGAAAGATTGTGGCGTCCCTCAGTGCGCTGCACTAGGCGTAACACCAAATCTCCTTCCCGGAACACCCTCGGGTTAACCTTCCGGCTATGGTAGCGCCTGAGGTTTTGCTGGTAAATGGCTGTTCTTGCCAAAGCCAACTCTCTTGCTTCTTCTAGCAAGTCCACATCATTTTCTCGGGCCTCTTTTACCTCTTCTTCGGTATAGAGTTGTACCCTTGGTGAATCATGGATGATATCAGTTGGTATGACAGCTTCTGCCCCGTAAACCATGAAGAATGGAGTGTATCTGGTAGACCGGTTCGGAGTCGTTCTTATGCTCCATAACACTGACGGCAGTTCATCAAGCCAACAGCCCGGTGTCTTTTCGAGTGGTTCAATGAGCCTTGGTTTTATGCCGGAAAGCACCAGCGCATTTGTTCTTTCCACTTGTCCATTGCCTTGTGGGTGTGCCACTGAGCACAAATCCAACCAGATGTTTTTGTCCTCACAGAATCGTTTGAATTCACCTTGGGCAAAGTTTGAGCCATTATCAGTGATGATGCTATGCGGGTATCCGTACAGCAGGATAACATCTTTTAGGAATTTCACCGCCGTATGCCCATCACATTTTGCGATAGGTTTTACCTCCAACCACTTGGTGAACTTATCCACCATTACCAAGATGTGGGTCATGCTTCCCCTTGCAGTTTTGAATGGGCCAACTATGTCAAGGCACCAAACAGCAAACGGCCAAGTTAACGGTATGGTTTTCAAACCGGATGCTGGGGTATGATTTTGCTTGGCGTACCTTTGGCACCCGTTGCATTTTCTTACCAAATCCTCAACATTTTCCAAAGCAGTGGGCCAGTAGAACCCATGTCGGAATACTTTTGCCACTAGCGCCCCTGATGAAGCGTGATGTCCACATTCCCCTTGGTGAATCTCCACAAGCATCTCCTTTCCCTCTTCCGGTTCCACACACCTCTGGAGGACACCGGTAACACTTCTCTTGTACACTTCGCCATTGATGATGGTATATGCTTTGGACCTTCGCTGGATCCTTCTTGATTCATTTTCGTCAACCGGCAAGGTGTCGTTGATCAGGAATTCCTTAATAGGTTTAACCCAAGATGGTGCTTCTCGAACCAGAAATACCGGTACGTCTATCTCCATGCTATCCACTAGCATTGCTTCCTTCGGTACGGACGCCGCAGTCCCCGAGTTTACCGGAACAGTCCCTGAGTTTGCCGGAACAGTCCCCGGGTTTCCTTCATCAATATCCATTGGTACCACATGTGATTCCAGTACGAAAATTGACTCTGATTCCGGACTTGGTTTGATCGATGGTACCCTTAAGTGCGCCAAGGCTATTCTGGGAGGAATTTCCTGCCTAGACGAGCCTATCTTGGACAAAGCATTCGCGGCTTCATTTTCCGCTCGTGGCACATGGTGAAACTCACACCCTTCGAAGAAGCCGGCAATCTTTTGCACGTGAAACCGGTATGAGGCCATGTTGGCATCTTTTGCGTCCCAATCTCCGGAACATTGTTGCACCACAAGATCTGAATCACCGTAACAAATTATCCGGTGTGCACCGATTTCTTTTGCGACCTTAAGTCCATGGATTAGAGCCTCATATTCAGCGACATTGTTTGATGCCCTGAAATGCACTTGCAAAACATACCGGAGATGATCTCCCTTTGGTGAGGTGAGCACCACACCGGCACCCAGACCCTCTTTGAGTTTGGATCCATCAAAGTGCATCTTCCAGTACTCTATTTTTTTTGTTCCGGCGGCTTGTATTGCATTTCCGCCCAATCGACCAAGAAATCAGCCAAGGCTTGCAATTTTATGGAATCTCTTCTTTCGTACACCGGTACGTACGGTCATATCTGAATTTCCCATTTTGCAATCCTGCCACTAGCGTCCTTGTTGCACATGATATCTGAAATGGGTGCCTCACTCACCACCTTCATAGGGTGTTCCTCAAAGTAATGCTTGAGCTTCGTGACGGCCATGAACACGCCATAGGTCATTTTCTGGAAGTGAGGGTAATTTTGTTTTGAGAGGGAGAGCACCTCGCTCAGGTAGTATACCGGTCTCTGCAAGGTTTTTCCTTCCTCTTCTCTTTCCACTACAACTACAACACTCACGACCCGGTTGGTTGCCGCTATGTACAACAGCATGGGTTCCCTTTCCAAAGGCGAAGCCAAGACCGGTGCAGTGGCTAGCATTGTTTTTAGCTCTTTAAATGCTGCGTCTGCCTGAGGGGTCCAGACGAAAGTATCGGATTTTTTCATCAAAGCATAGAGCGGCAGAGCCTTTTCTCCCAATCTGCTTATGAACCGGCTTAGCGATGCCAAGCTTCCGGTAAACTTTTGCACGTCCTTGAGATCTTGTGGTATAGTCATTCTTTCGATTGCCCAGATTTTTACCGGATTCACCTCGATGCCGTGGCTTGATACAAGAAAACCAAGCAGTTTGCCGGCAGGGACACCGAAGGTGCATTTTGCCGGATTTAGTTTCATCCGGAACCTTCGTAAGTTATCAAATGTTTGCCGGAGATCATAGATCAAGGTTTCTTTTACCTTAGTTTTTATCACGACATCGTCCACATAGACTTGCACATTTTTTCCGATTTGATCAAACAAGCATTTTTGCATACAGCGCTGGTATGTTGCACCAGCGTTGCGCAAACCGAAAGGCATAGTGACATAGCAATAAGCCCCGTGCGGGGTAATGAACGCAGTTTTTATTTGATCTTCCTTTTTTAGGGGAATCTGGTGGAAGCCGGAATAAGCATCCAGGAAAGACAACAACTCACACCCAGCAGTAGAATCAATCACTTGATCGATCTGGGGTAAAGGGAAAGGATCTTTTGGGCAAGCTTTGTTCAGGTTGGTGTAGTCAATGCACATGCGCCACACCTTTGGAGGTTTGGGTTCCTCCTCTTTTTTCTTCTCGACCAGCACCGGATTGGCTAGCCACTCAGTATGTAGTACCTCCACGATGAAACCGGCAACCAGTAACTTTGTCACTTCCTCTCCAATGATTTTTCTCCTATCTTCAGCGAACCGGCGTAAAGGTTGTCGCACTGGCTTAGCATCGTTCCGGACATTCAAAGAGTGTTCAGCCAGCTCCCTCGGAACACCTACCAAATCATCAGTAGACCAGGCAAAGATATTCCAATTCTCATGGAGGAAGCTGACGAGCGCGCTTTCCTATGCCTCATTCAGGCCGGCACCGATACGAACGGTACGCTCTGGGTAAGCTGGGTCCAGCATGATGTCTTTTGTTTCTTTTGTCGGCTTGAATGCCGGTGTGCCCAAGTTGCCACTCATTGCCCCTAAGCTCAACTGTGAGGACTGAGCTAACGCAACTGCAGTTTGCATCCTTCTTTTTCCCTCTGCGATCACCAGCGATTCTGCCAGATTCGATCCTGCGGAAGCGGTTTCCAGTGAGACTTTGTAGTTCCCCACCACAGTTAAGGGTCCACGAGGTACCGGCATCTTCATCTTGAGATACGCCGTATGAGTTGTGGCCATAAACGCTGCCACTGCCGGTCTCCCCAGCAGTGCATGGTAAGGACTGTCCAGGTCCACCACCTCGAACACAATGTTTTCAACCCGGCAATTGTCACGCCCTCTGAATGACACATCCACCCGTACTTTTCCTACCGGCGCGCAGGACAGGCCCGGAACGATCCCGTGGAATGTTGTGTGAGTTGGCTATAGCATGTTTTCTGTTATCCCCAGCGTATGCATGGTGTGCCGGTACATGATATTTATGCTGCTTCCGTTGTCTATCAGCACTTTGCTGAACTTGACTCGAGTCGTTGGCCCATGCATGATTGGGTCCACAACAAGAGCATAACCACCCGGATTTGGCATGATCTTCGGGTGATCCTTGAATGACCAGGTGATTTCTTGATCTGACCACAGTATGTATTTTGGAACTGCCGGCATCACTGCGTTCACCTCCATGGAACGACGGTGCAGGCTTTGTCTGTCGGTTGGCTCAGTAACGAACACAACGCAGCACAAATGTGGGTCCTTGTAAACGTTCCGGCCTAAAGGTGCCGGCGGTGGTGGTTGATCATTACCCTCTTCCACCTGATGAACTTGCTGGTGCTGCTGTACCGGTAAAGCGTTGGCTCCGGTAAGCGGTGGTGGCGGTGGCAGTTGTTGCCGCAACATGTCTTGCGAGGGTGGCAGTATCGTAGAACAGCCTTGTGCTTGCGCATCTTTTACCGCACCTTTCAACATCAAGTATTTGATCCAGGAACAGTCTTTTGTCAAATGATTTGCCGGCCTTTCTGGATTCGGAGTGTGAAACCGGCATGGTTGATCCATTGCTGATTCCATGGTGTATCTTGTACTGTCTTGCCAATTCTTTTTCTCTCCCCACGACTTCTTTTCAACCCATTGTTTTTTAGGACCCGCCCATGGCTGCGATCCGGTTTTTTGCCTTTGGCTTCCGTTGGGGCCGGAATTATCCTGCACCGTGGCTACTTGCTGCGGACCATACCTCCGATCCGGAAAATCTTCCCTTCTTTTGTTGTGCCGGTTATCCCGGTATTGATCTTGGCGTGGTTGGCTTGTTTGCGCCGGATCGGCTTGCACTGCCGGTTGCATTGGGTCTCCCAATGCGTAACTATCTGCCACACGTATCATCTCTGCCAGAGTTTCCGGCATGTTCCGCTGCAGCTTTTGCCACAACGGCGAACCTCTCCGGCATCCATTGCAAAACCAAGCAATGGCCTGTGCCTCGATCACCCCTTCACAGGAGTTTCTTGTGGAGTTCCACCGGGTCAGGTAATCCCGGTCGGTTTCGTTTGGGCGCTGTACACACAAAGCGAGCTGCTGCGGCCTGTTAGGCCTCCGGTATGTACTGCTGAAGTTACTAACAAATGCTTCCTCAAAGTCCAACCAGCCATTTATGCTTCCCGCCTGCAAGTTGTTTAGCTAGATATGTGCCGGTCCTACCAGGAAAGATGGTACGATTCTCACGGCCCAGCGCCGGTTTCCTCCGCCAGTTACGGATCCTCCGCCGCCAGCGACGTATACCACGGTCACGTAATCCGCGAGCCAGTCTTCCGGCTTGGTGGTGCCATCATATGTTTTTGTGTCACGGGGCAACTGGAAGTTGCGAACCAGTGGTTCCTCTTTCATGATCCTTGGACCAAAGCACTTTGGGCCAGGAGGACCTTCTGCCTCGATCATTTCAGATAAATACACTCTATCCAGACGGTGCCTCGCATCCCATTCCGGTAGGCGTCTTTCTCCTACGCGTTCCCCCAACGGGTTCTGGTAGGCTGTAAGTCTTTCCGTTGTTGAATCAGCTTCATCATAACGTTCCGGTACCGCGGCCCTTGCCTACGGGTACCTTGGTGAAGGCATTTCCTCTTCTTTGTATGCTGCCCTTGCAGCTCGATAATTTTGCCCGGTTTCGTATCTACCGGCATGATTGTTTCCGGCATAGCCCCTTCTGGCGTAGCCTCGATCTGCCCCTTGGCTTTTTCTACCGGCATCGTGTTGCTCGGCTTGTTGTTTTCCGGCAAGAACCGGATCGTACACAGTCAATTGCTGCGCATTCATCTCTTTTTCTTTTCTTCTGTCCGGATGGGGGGACGATGCCTGCCCATGGGACTTGTTTCCGGCATTCTTTGTTGAACGCACAGATTTTGAAGCCGCAGCTTTGTTTGCCTTAGCCAACTCAGCATTTTGTGTCTCTATCATGTCAAGCAACTCCCTAACACGATCCTGTTGCTTAGCTAAAGCATCTCCGGTAAGCGACTCGCATAGCTCTACTGCAGCCCTAGCAGCTTTTATGGTTTTATCCGGGCTACTGTACTTAGGTTTCTCTACGATGCTCAAAGATGCAGAGGTACTTTTGCCGGCAAGAACTTCCTTACGCTGATCCTAATCTAGATTGCGAGCCTTAAGCCGGTTTTCCGGCATCCTAGCAGCCTGAGCGCTAACAGAAGCAAAGCCATGTGCAGCGTTATACTCACGTAGGGTTAGGTTCAGCTCGCGCTGCGCCCGGATGATGTCCGCGCCCCCGGAGAGCAGCTTCTTGCGCGTGGCCTCCAGCTCCGCCTGAGCCGCTGCTGGGTCAATGTTCTGCGCGATGGGCGTCGCCAGCACGTTCATCGCCGCCTGGAGAGGAGTCTCCGGTGGCGCTGCAGATGCACTTGCAGCTCCTTGGTCGCGCTCGGTCGGCTGTTTGGCCGCGCGCGTGGACCTCGCCTGCCCAGCGCCTTCCGCCGCGACCTCCTTGCCGGCGTCAGCCACGCCTGCCATCATCACCTCCACGCTACCAGCAGCGCGGCCAGCGCACAGCCACCTTGGTGGATGCGGCGCCACCAGCACCGGCGAGGGGCGCTGGCGCACAGGGACGGTGCCGAAGTAGACGCGGTGGCTGCCGAACTCGATGACGCGGCTGTTCTTGGGGAAGACGCCGTCGTTGGTGAAGCAACCCGCATTGTCGTTGATGAAGTCCAACGAGTAGATGCGCTGCACGAGCGCAGACACCACCCGCTCGCCGGAGACGTTGAGGATGCCCGCCCGAATATGAACTCCAGCAAGCGCCGCTTCTTGCCCCACGGTGGGCGCCAACTGTCGTCGTGGTGAACAGACAGATGCCATACGATGGCTTAAGTTGGGGCCGAATGGGCGCTAAAGGATTCGGGTGAGGGTTTTTGGTAGGATGGGATGGATTCCGGATGGATCTCCTAAGAACTTGGCCTTGGCCAGAGGTAGAACAAGAAGAACACAAGAGCTTTCTCCCCTTCAGATCTTTCTATTCATTTATCACAAGAGGTTACAGGTTTTTGGATACAAGATCGGACATGCCCGCGACGGGGTGTGCCCCCTCTCCTTATATAGGGGAGAGGGTGGCTTACAGGGGAAGAAACCCTAAGAAACCCTAATGGCATCTTTGACTAGACAAACTACTTTACAAAGTCTCTTCAATCACTGGTGACGCCGGTATCTCTTTAATCAGGGAGGCTGACGTCCTCCGGATGCTTTTAGCGTCACCTTCCTCTTTGGCGCCAGGACTTCGTTTAAAACTACTTTGCTTAGATCATCCTTGTCCTCTAGCTCTTGAGAGAATCTTTGACCAGTCTTACCGACGTGCTATAGTGCACATCTTACCGGTAACCCGGTGTCTTCTTAGCTCATTCCGGTATACCGCTCTTGGGGATACCGGTATAGACTTACTTAGACAATCGATTGGCTTCACGGTCCGGAATAACCTTTAAACCGGTATCTTGATAGCTCAAACCTTCCGGTTTGCCAGGCCTTTGGCCTACCGGGGGTCATCCCCCCAACACAAGCTCATTTGGCAATCGGTACATCAACTCTACAGCACCTTCAGCGTACAACCAACTGGTGTTAGCTAATCAAGGCTTCACTCTAAGAAACACACAGATTAGGTATGCAAGACAAGGATTACCGTCCTTGAGCTTGGCGCGCTGAACGGAGCCGCGCAGGCGTAGGCGCTTGATGGCCCGCCACCACTCTGGCCTGGCGCACTCAATCGGAGCTCACGCCGGCGGCGAGGTGGCTCCCCTCGGCGAGCAGCAGCACCGAGTCGAACTTCCGGTACACGTGGCTCGATGGCCGGAGCATGGACAGCAATACCGTGCGCCCCTTGCGTGACATCACCGAGAGCGTGGATACGAGGCGGGACGCGGCGGTGGAGTCAGAGGTGGGCTCGTCGAGGACCAGCAGGCTCGGGTTCACCAGCAGCTTGTGCCCAATGCTCACGCGCTCCGTCCGCTGCCGAACACGCCGCGCATGAACGTGTTGCCCACAATGGTGTCGGCGCACGCGCCGAGGGCCGAGCTCGGCGATCAAGGCCTCGGTGGCCGCGAGCTTGGCCGAGTTGAGGACAGAGGTGGGGAGCCGCACCATGCCGCGGAAAGTGAACGTCTCGCGGACGAGGAGGTGCGGGTGGAGCATGTCGTACTGGGGAATGAATTCCATGCGGAGCTGCATGGCGCGGCACAAGGCGCGGCCACTGGCCAACATGGTGCCGGAGTGGTGGCCGTCTCGCGGACGGGGAGGTGCGGGTGGAGCACGTCGTACTGGGGAATGATCCCATGCGGAGCTGCACGGCGCGGCACAAGGCGCGGCCACCGACCAACATGGTGCCGGAGTGGTGGCCGGTGAGGGCTGCCAGAAAGGGGACATTTTGCAGGGGCTAGGGGATGGCGGTGGTGAGCGAGGGCGGACGAGCGGCGAAGCAGTATGCCGGTGCGGAGGGGGTGGCAGTGGGAGAAGAGAAGAGGGCGCGGGCGTCACGACGGCCACACGGGGATGGGACAGGGCGGCGGCCACCTCTATGGCGCGACGGGATGGAGAGTTGAAGTCGGCGAGGTGAGGGATGCAATCTGAACGCGAAGTTACCTAACTGCCCTTCTATTAAATTAAAATAAACAAATAATTCTAGTACTTTTCAGTAATTTCTAGTACTTTTTTTCCTGTACTTTTCAGTACTACTATTTTTTCCACCGTTGGATTAACTGGCTTGAACGGCTCCTAAATTCTCCAACCATAGTAAAAGTTGTATCACACAAAATATTATTTAATTTTTTTGGCAGTAAATTTACTCAAAACAGTAGGTCTCGCAAACACAATTTGCAAATTGGTCCATTGTGTACTAATACGTTTAATGCCACCTAATTCTATTACACTCCCTCAGCACCAAACTAAAATTAGACTGATCAAATGGAACATTATACATTCTGATGGGGGCACCTACGAGCACCCGCAAGCAACGATATAACTTGGATAGCTTGCAATAGCGAATATATTAAAAAAACTCAATATTTAACGGCATAAAAACTCTTCAGAGATAATCATGGCTCTTTTGCCTTGGTGCATTATAACAGCAAAACAATAAAGGCAGCTGAATCTTATTAGAAAAAACATGCAAAGGATATTCAATGTGGTAAGGATGTAACACACAACTTCAGATAAGAATAGTCGGGTTACTTAACCAGAAATGTTGATGGCTTGATTTCTTTACTTCAGGTATGTTATTTAAGGCAATAGCAAAATCAAAGTTAATTCCCACGGGAAGGCCATGCATTTTTACATTATACCAATATAATTAGAGCAAGCTAAATAATCAGACATGGTAAATTAGCTCTTCAAAAATTGCAGCAGTCAAGCTAGGCCCCAGTAACTTCTCTGTTAGAACAAATGCAAGGTGCAGTCCTAAATCCTAACCCCTCTTTATAACATCAATTATGCCAATATATTAACATAAATACACAAAGGAAAAAATTGTCCAAGCTCATTCCTAAAGCTCACAATAAGTATGAAGTCGAATGATTGTAAGTTCAAGGAAGGAAAACTTCACATAATTTTATCAAGGAACCTCGTATGTCATGAAATTGTTCAAATAATAATGTCACCCAAAAGAAAGTTTGACAAGTGCAGGCTTGTTAGCTTAATGATTTAGACACATTCTTAGGTTTTTACGAACAGTTCTAATGATACCACTGCATAAGACTCACCGGCGATTCTTTTGCATCTTATCTTTACCCAGACCATCATCATCAGTCTGCTTTCCACAAAAAAGAAGTAAATTGTACTTAGTCGTCCTACAGTAAGAAAACAGATTAATATGATGTTCCACCCCATGGTTGGACCAAAGTGAACTCTCATGGCTCCTTCCTGCAGGATGATGGCACAGGTGGACTCGGCATGATCGCAAGGGACTGCGAAGGCGTTGTGATTTTCACCGACAGTTTAAAACTTCATCGTTGCGAAGATGTTGAAGAAGCTGAAGCAAAGGCGGCCCTCCAGGCTGTCACACGCCCGGGAATCCTGGGACACAAAAAATCATCCTAGAGGTGGACTGTGCAGCTGTTGCCACAGCACTTCGTGCTACAACTGAAGACAAATCGAAGCTCTGGAGCACGTACAAAGGAGGCTAGAATAATCCTGAGAATTTTCAATGATCATCGCATAGTCTTGATTAGAAGAGAGATTAATACTGTAGCTGGTGCCCTTGCAAAATTTGCCAGAAAGTATGATGTTAGTTCTGGCATGAACACACTTCCATCTCACGTAAGGGATCTTGTGACAGACGATGTAAACCTTGATGTTACCATGGAAATATAAAACTCTCTTTTCCCTAAAAAAAAGTATTTACCCCTGTAGATTGTTCATTCCAACTTTTTTCTTGCTTGGATAAGTGGCAGGCACAAAAGTTGGCTCTGGAATAAACTTTCACAACCAAACCAGAAAAAAGAACTCCTGCAAGGGATATACAAAACATATTGCAATTTGTTACCTGAGAAGCAAAATTTGACTCACCCAAACATTGTCCTTCAAGAAGCCTATAGAATTGAGTGCATTTTGTGCCAAGTATAGAAATGAAATTATCAACATAAGTTGGACCAGCAGACTAAAGAACACAAGGGAGAAGGACATGGAAACTCTGTACCAATAGACAGATAGAACAATGAAGAGGACACGCCATCTCATACCTGTGATACGAAGTGTGATGTGTTAGATTATTAGGCAATTTCCGTGTTAGTTTAATTACCGAAAACAACATTATAGATGCACAAGCATACTTAACCATACACATTAGACTAAGCACATGCATCAGATCTAAACATGGAACAAGTAGCAGTGCAAGGTAGGAGAAGAAAAGCACGTACATAGCGACCGGGAAGGTCGCACCAGCAGTAGCACCACCACCCATGGGAATTGTTGATGTTGCCCATGGTGTAGTCGGATTTATTGAGGAAGCAGTCGAACTGGCGAAGAAGACCACGAACAGTAGCGAGAAGTCGCACCGAGACGCTCCCCAAAAACCTTATCGCCCGCCTCCCGATGCAGGATCTCGACGGATGGGGTTTCGGAGGCTTGTTCTCCCGGACGGTTGTGCACACAGTTGCCGGGATGGGAAAGACCAGAGAGTAGCGCAGCAAAAAAACTTTTTCGTGAGAGAGGCGGACTAGAGAGTTCTGGGTGTTAGACTCCAGATCTGATCCGTCTCCTTGTATAGCCTGGGAGGAGAGCCGACCCGACCGCGTAGGAAGCCAGGGACACGCGGCGAACATGCACATGCAGGTCGATACTTACCCAACTCAGTTGGTGCACCAAGCAAAAATTTAGGCTTCCTTGAGTGTGTCTCGAACTCGAACTCGAGTCACGAAACACGACGTGCGTGCGTGACGAGGCAAGGCGAGCGGAGGAGGAGGAGTGCACGAGGGATCCTTCTATTCTCACTTACTTGGAAGGACTAGAACAACAGCCCTTATATACCAGTCCAACTCCCTCCCAACTAGCAATGTGGGAGTAAACTTTGTGCCCCAAAGCTGTCCCAAGCTGCCAACGCGATGGGCCTTGAGATTTCAGGAATTGTAGGTTATATGGGCTGCCTTACTGGACTGCAACCCATCTACATTCAACAAGCCCCCACCAGATCTCATATGCACATCAGATGGCACATTAGTTCCATTCGTTGTTTAATATACTTGCACTTCAGTGGAAATTGTTAAGTTGAACCTCCACGTAGACAAGGAGCTACGCTTGACTACAACTGAACAATGGACTATGCCTTGAATTGTCAGCCTTGTGCAACAAGTTTCACTCAATACCAGCACGGTACTAGACTACCATAGCCTTCCCCTCAGGTGGAGCTTATAAGTCATACTCCTCGGCCCTTCATGAGCTTACTAGAGATTCACCCAAATCTCCCACATTGTGACCAGCAGTGTCACTCATATAGGTGTGTTCTTCAAAGATCGCCCTGTAGGACGGCGTCTTCGCTCATCAAGAGCCGCACAGAACACATTAAGATATTGTCAATTTGCCTTACAGTAACTATGAGAGAATTGCATCTGCAGCGGAGTGGGAGTATATAAATTTTCTCTCAACTCAGTTGCTCCAGTTTGTTTTCCCAGGTCCTAGTTCACGGGATCTCCGATCACATAGGTTGGGTTACCCCTCGGCAAGTCACGTGGGTCTCAAACCCATCTCCCTCGATGGAAGATCTATCATGTTTCTTGGTAGTCCTTTTGTGAAAGGATCTGCCAGATTCTTAGCACTTTGGACATAATCCAATGCTATCACTCCGGAGTTTTTCAGTTTTCTAACAGACTTCAATCTCCTCTTGATATGTTTGGAACTTTTCATATTATCCTTAGAACTTTTTACTTTGATTATCACAGTTCATGAGGATAGCCGGTATTGGTTTTTCAACCATAGGCAAGTCCATCAAGAGCTCACGAAGCCATTCCGCTTCGATAGTAGTTGTATCTAATGTTGTGAGTTCTGCTTCCATAGTTGACCTCGTTAAGATGGTCTGCTTGCAAGACTTCCAGGAAACAACGCCACCACCAAGAGTGAAAACATATCCACTTGTGGCCTTCATTTTAGGATCTGAAATTCAATTGGAATCACTATACCCTTCAAATCCTCTTGGATACCCGGTATAATGAATTCCATAACTTATGGTTCCCTTTAGATAGCGCATCTGAAGCTAGCCATCTACATAGAATTGCCTACCTGGCGAAGAGCAGAGCCGAGGCGTCGACCCAGACGTGGTAGAGGAGCCGTGCCACTCGGTTGCATGTTCACCACCGGCATCGCCGCATGGCCAATTGGACATCCGCCTTGGTCGACTGCACCCATGTGTAGCATATCGCTGCCACAATCGAGCTCACACCTGCTCAAAATCACGAATGGGTATAATTGGGTAGTGTTTGTTCTATTAAAGGAAGAGGATTAACCTCTGTAACAAACGGTATGAGTAGTCTTACTTTTTGAGGCGTCGGAGAGCACGACCTTCGTGGGTCTCGAGTAGCAAATAGCCACAGTGGCTAGGCTATCTAATTAAGGCGACGCGCTGGCGGCGGAGGAAGGCGTTGAGGCGGGCGATGCCATCGTCAAAGCCATTGGCGGCGGGGGGGGGGGGCTGGAAGGTGGAGGCGTGCCGGCGGTGGTGAAGGGGACGGGCGGTGATGTCTACGCACGCTTCTATTCCGGTAGATAGTGTTGGGCCTCCAAGAGCAGAGGTTTGTAGAACAGCAGCAAGTTTCCCTTAAGTGAATCACCCAAGGTTTATCGAACTCAGGGAGGTAGAGGTCAGAGATATCCCTCTCAAGAAACCCTGCAATTACGATACAAGAAGTCTCTTGTGTCCCCAACACACCTAATACACTTGTCAGATGTATAGGTGCACTAGTTCGGCGAAGAGATAGTGAAATACAAGTAATATGGATGATTATAAGTAGTAATTGTAATCTGAAATAAATATGGCAGCAAGCAAACATGTAGCAGAACTTGTTGGAAACGGTGTTTCAATGCTCAGAAACAAGGCCTAGGGATCATACTTTCACTAGTGGACACTCTCAACATTGCAATCATAATTGAATATAAATATAAGCACTTCACTATGCTATTCTGAATTACTCTCTGGCTGTATAACGAACACTAATTCACCGTGCAGGGCTGCAAAAGAAAACCTTAAAGATGTATTCCCAAGTACTAATAAACACCCCACGCTGTCACTGTGAGCATTCATAGGAGGTACTAACACACCACAATTTCATAGAGACATCCAACTCAAATCATAACCCAGTGAACAAGTATTCTGTGAAATATAGCCTAAGAGACCCACACGGTGCACACACTCGTCACCTTTACACACGTGGGACAAGGAGTCTCCGGAGATCACATAAGTAAAATCCACTTGAATAGCATAACGACATCTAGATTACAAAGCTCATCATATGGATCTCAATCATGTAAGGCAGCTCATGAGATCATTGTATTGAAGTACATGGGAGAGAGAGATTAACCACATAGCTACCGGTAGAGCCCTCAGCCTCGGGGGAGAACTACTCCCTCCTCATCATGGGAGACAGCAGCGGCGATGAAGATGGCGGTGGTGTCGATGGAGATGGATTCCGGGGGCAATTCCCCGTCACGGCGGCGTGCCGGAACAGAGACTTCTGTCCCCCGAACTTGGCTTCGCGATGGCGGCGGCTGCGTAACTTTTCTCGTCTCGTGGCTTATATTTTTAGGGTTTTCGCGACGGAGAGACTTTATAGGCGGAAGGGCAGCCTCGTAGGGGTCCCGAGGGACCCACACCATAGGGGGGCGCCCCCCCTTGGCCGCGCCACCATGTGGGGTGGGGCCCCCTTGGCTCCCCTCTGGCCCCTGTTCGGTGCTCTGGAACCTTCCGTGAAATATAAGATCGTGGGCTTTTATTTCGTCCAATTCCGAGAATATTTCCTGTGTAAGATTTCTGAAACCAAAAACAGCAGAAAACAGGAACTGGCGCTTCGGCTTCTTGTTAATAGGTTAGTTCCGGAAAATGCATAAAATCATTATAAAGTGTGAGCAAAACATGTAGGTATTGTCATAAAACTAGCATGGAACATAAGAAATTATAGATACGTTGGAGACGTATCAAGCATCCCCAAGCTTAGTTCCTACTCGCCCTTGAGTAGGTAAACGATAACAAGGATAATTTCTGAAGTGACATGCTATCATAATTGACGTGGGCATTACCCTTCGGGTAACCAATGTTGCTCTACCCTACACGGTTCAACTGGAGGCCCATGAAGGTACTCGATGGCAAGATGGGCCTCTAGGGCGGTGCGGCGGAAGATTACTTGGAGTACAGGACACGGAAGAAGCCGAACAAGGAAAGATTGGAGATAGATCTACTGTAAACCTACTCGTACTCGATTAGACCTCTCGGGACCTGGCCACCTATATAAAGGCCAGGAGAGGGGCTATCGAGGGACACACAATCAACCTTAGCAATATTAGCCGGCGAAGCTTAGAACTAGGTTACCCTAGCACCTAGCATCTCGACGAGATTACAGCCGAACTATTCGACACCCCATTGTAACTCTGTTTTCATCATAATCAAGAACGGACGAGGCGGGACGTAAGGGTTTTACCTCATCGAGGGCCCCGAACTCCGGGTAAATCGCTCTCCCCGCTTGTCTGTGTACCGATGTCTCGTGTCAGCTTGCAGGATTCCATCAACCCTAAGCCCCTATCGGAGGGCATTGCCGAGGAGCACCCTCGACAATTGGCGCCGTCTGTGGGAACCCTGTCGGCACAAGGCAGGGCATCGGCAGTACCAGTCACATCTGCAGCGTTCGTGCTCGAGTCACCAACGCCTCCAGATCCGAAAGATCCGATTCGCTGCGGATCCTTCGAGTTCGTACCACACCTCAAGCCGTCGCACGCGATTCCTGCAGAATCGTGTGACGACATGACCACCACCTTTGGAGGCGTCCACTTCATCATCGACTCCGGAGGCTTTCTTCGCCTCCCTAGGACAGATACGTCCGGTGTGGGGCCCTCGGTTTCGGCAGAGGATACCCTGGCAGCAACCTTGGGAATTCCACCCAGAAGCACGCATGGAGGCAGCCGAGGAAGTTTCGATCCCACAACAGGGCGAAAGAAAAGGCGAAGGGAATTATACCATGGAGAAGAAGAACATGCAGCGCCTCACCCTCGTCAGTCCGAACGGGAACAGGAGGGCGTCCAATCGATCCATGGCCGCGCTCGTTCACCGCACTTATCGGCCACGGAGCAACTCGATGGACCATGCTACCTCCACTCCTATTGTTATCACCAGATTTTGGCCAAATCAGGAGATAGGCCGTAAGTGAGATGGGCTTGGAAGATTACACGTGGAGCATCTTTGAAGCGGCCTTACACGAAGAGTTTGGGCTAGATTGCCCGTGTATCTGTTTTATAGTAGATCGCATCTTAGTTTAGAAGTTAGAGTTTAACCCGTGCACGGTTGGGTGCACGCCTGAATTAGAAAGTCCCTTGGACTATAAATATGTATCCAGGGTTATTGAAATAAACAACAATCACGCGTTCACAACAAACACAAACCAGGCGCATCGCCACCCCTTGTTTCGAGGGTTTCTTCCGGGTAAGCATCATGCCGCTTAGATCGCATCTTGCGATCTAGGCGGTATACGTTTATTCGTCTACCTTGTGTTACTCGTGCTGAAGCGTTGTTGATGGCGAGTAGCACAACTTATCTTAGGTGTTTTGGGGCTTGCATTGATGCTTTTCTTATGCATATTTGCTTAGCAATGCCGTCCCTCGACACCTAGCTGCCCTTACACCTATTTGGGTGTAAGGGCAGCATCTTGCTTGTTCGTTGCTTAGTAGATCCGATCTGTTATAGTTGCTCCTTGTTCCTCAAGGATTAGTTTAATATCTGCATGATTAGGCCTTATGCTGGGGTTGGATGATCCGGTAGTGTGTTAGGTGTTGTTTACCGTTCCTATGAGGGATGTTCCGGGAATTGACGTAATGTTGGTTTTTAGGCCTCTTCTAGGGATAGTTTTCATCATCCTTCGTATCTGCTAGGCCCAACTACGCGTAGGATGTTCCGGTTATGCAGTGAAAACCCTAAACTGTCGTACATTGGTTTAGCTTTGTTTTGATCAAGCAGGATCCCCATGTCATTGCAAATCCAACGCGAACCATGGGGCGATCGGCTCTTTGAAACGATCCACAGGGCAACCTGAGAGCCGATAGGGCTCGTATTTAATGTTTACGTGTCTACCATGCAGGAGAACAATCGAAGCAATCTAACACCTTCCTGATCGGGTCTAGGTCAGGTGGCACGCCCTTGCAACCGCCAGGACGTGTGCTGGAAACTTGCGGGACGACGCGAGGTGCCAGGGTCCACTAAGCGGCCTTGGGAGCCTCCCGGCTCTTCGTGTTGCTTAACCACCGCTCGCCGGTGAGTTTTGGCGAGGCAACACATTCCGGCACGCCCGGTGGGACAATCTTCTACAACATCCACGTCAACACTCGCGTCCGAGATGGCGGACGAACCGATCAAGTACGAGGATCTCCCTGCAGAGCATAAGAAAAAATACGATGAGCTAAAGGCCATCTGTGAAGCCGAACTCATCGGCTCCTTTGAGAAGACCCGTTCGCACGGCATCAGGTTTAAAGGATTCACTCCCCAAGGCATACTCGAGGGTTTGGATCTGTCTCTCCCTTCGGAGGAACGTACCAGAGCCCTGCGTCAGGAAATCAACTACGTTGTGGCTCATTCGCTTCATGTGGTCCAAGAAATCATGAAGCATCAGTACTCCCCCCTCGGGGCCTGCCCTAGGGACTCACCAGGGAGAGATGCAACTCCACACCAGGCCACCATTGCCGTACGCGATGGCAGCTCCACAGCAACAAGGTTCACCAGCATACGTTGTCTACAAGGTTGGAGGTGATCCTGGCGACTATCAATTCTTATATGAGCCGCCCAAGGAGATCCCACATGGATACGTGTGCACGTACGTGCCGGACTGCAACAACTGGACGCAAGCGATCCAGACTCCAACAGGAGGGATTGCCGGAGCAGGAGCGATTGTTACGGCAGGAGGGATGGCTGGAGCAGCAGGGAGTTTGGGAGCAGACGCTGAGAAACAGGCGTGGCTAGCTAAATACGCCACTGCACCAAGTCGTGAAAGCTCAACTGCTACAGCTTCCACCGTGGATCAGATCAGTGCAGTCTTGAGAGACCAGTTCGGTATCCTGCCGAAGAAGAAAATAATCGGCTATTCCAAGCCGTACCCCAACGAGTTTGACCTGATCCCGCTGCCACCTAAGTATCGGCTCCCTGACTTCACAAAATTCAGTGGATCAGAAGGATCTAGCTCCATCGAGCACGTGAGCCGATACTTGGCCCAGCTAGGCATGGTTTCAGCATCGGATCAGCTACGTGTGAGGTTTTTTGCGCAATCTCTCACCGGTCCAGCTTTTGGGTGGTACACCTCGTTGCAGCCAGATTCAGTTCGATCATGGAAGCAGCTGGAAGAGCAGTTTCACACACAATATCATTCAGAAGCCACTGAAGCTGGCATTGCCGATCTGACCCAGGTTCGGCAAAGGCGAGGAGAGACAGTGTCTGAATACATTCAGCGTTTCAGAACTGTCAAGAACCGATGTTATTCGGTTCATTTGTCTGAGAAAGAAGCAGTCGAGCTGGTCGTGGCAGGCCTCGCAGCGCCACTCAAGGATCTGACTTCCAAGTGGAGTACAATTCGTTGGCGCACATGGTCCAGAGACTAACTTTGTATGAACAGCGCCACCCAGAACTGTACCAAGACAAGTACAAGCGCACGATAGGTCTGGTCGATGCTGATGAGGATGAAGATCCTTCGGAAGATCAGGAAGTCGCGGTGGCTGAATGGGCTCGGACGGCAGTGCCTGTGTCCTGCAAATGGGTGAATCCACCAGGGCCTCCAATAGGGTTCGACTTTGATTTGAGCAAAGCTGAGCAGATTTTTGATTTGCTGTTGAAGGAGAAACTGTTGAAGTTACCCGAAGGCCACAAAATCCCTACGTCACAAGAGATGAACGGTAGGCCATACTGCAAATGGCATCACACGTTCACTCACGCCACCAATGACTGCAAAGTATTGCGCGCACAGATTCAAATGGCGATAGAATCAGGCCGATTAACTTTCGGACAATTTGCCATGAAGGTTGACACATGTCCGTTTCCTGGCGTCAACATGGTGGATCTCAGCCACTCCATAAGGTGCGAGCCGAGTTCTCTTTTAGTGTCAACATGGCAGGGCTTGTGAGCCGCCATGGCAAAGATAAAGCGAGAGCAGCCACTCCCGTGGCAAGGATAAAGAGGAGGCCGATCCACGCGACCGGCCCCATGATGATGATAGACGGTACCTAACCGAGGAGGAAGTGAGAAGCGTGCGGTATCAACGTCCACTCTCCGCGCATCTCCTTAACAAATATGAACAGCAGTATGACCGACGTCGGCGCTACGACATAGATGATGAGAGATATCGTCGGTCTGATGTAGAGGACAGGAGGCATCGTCGGCATGATAGAAACAACAACGGGTACGAGCGTCACGCTGGAGGGAGGTCAAGGGAGCAAGATGACATGGATAGGCATTGGGACTGTCCTTTTTATAAACATTGCTGGGACTCAGGAATGAGCCGATTGCCAACAATCGAGAACTGCCTAGAATGCAGACAGCAAAGGAAGAGAACAAACGAGGTTTCAGTGTTCGAGCGTCTAGGGCCTCTCCCACCTCAGAACAAACGAGCTGAGTCATCTCAAGAAGAAGACTTTGAGGAGTCGGATGGTGAAGAAGATAGGTATCACCGGCCAAGGTGGTGCCCCGATGGACTCAGCCATTCTCGAAGCGTAGGGTGCAGCGGCTACGAAACCTGGAGGAAGCCGAGGCACGGCACTCGTACACATTGAGGAAGGCACGGCCCGATCCGGCCGTGAAAATTCAGCAAACATTCGAGACGGAGGCGCGCCCACCGAAGAAAGTGTGGCGCCCTAAACAGACAAAAGCCGATGCAGAGGCATCGGCTGATACAAACATGGTGTTCGTACTCCCGTCAGAGTTTCGCGCTCCAAACAATGAGGAAGTATCGGTGGCTCAATTCGACTGCGGTCCACGGCCAGTTATCTTTGAGAAGCCACGAGATAGAAGCCACAGGCATTTGAAGGCCCTATACCTGAGAGGTTATATCAATGGGCAGCCTGTCAGCAAGATGTTGGTTGATACCGGAGCGGCAGTCAACATAATGCCGTATTCCATGCTACGACGTTTGGGACACTCCAATGATGATCTGATCAAGACCAACGTCACATTAAGCGATTTCAACGGCCAAGCATCGAAGCAAAAGGTGTTCTGAATGTAGATCTTACCGTAGGCCGGAAAACCATACCTACCGCGTTCTTCATCGTCGACAGCAAAAGCAATTACGCTGTCCTACTAGGAAGGGATTGGATTCACGCTAACTGTTGCATTCCATCCACAATGCACCAATGCATCATACAGTGGGATGGAGATGAAGTGGAGGTCGTTCAGGCAGATGACTCATTCGAGATATCACTAGCTTCCATGAATATTTGGGAGGCAGATGACCAAGAGCCGCTCTCTGGAATTAGTTTGGAAGGCTGTGAGCGCATCGAAGCTTCGAAAAATGGGGTGAGGCTGGTCTTATCTACCGGCCTGACAGAGTAGCAAGGTCCAAGAAAATGGACGTACGTGGCGAGGCCGATCCCTGCGATCGGCCCCAAAAAATGGAAAGCAAAAAATCTCATCTCAAGCATGTCACGTAGCTACAGTAAAAAAAACCAAGACGTGGTAAACCTTCACTAAGCATTGCAATGAAGAAGGAGGCCGATTCTAGCAATCGGCCAAAATTATCCTCGACATACGTTTTTGCCTGGGTTCAGCATTGATCTAACAGGGGATGCCTGAAGAGCCGATACCCTCAATTACTTGAAAGAATCGACTCGGGGGGCACTTAGATGGATAAAACACGAGGATACGAAGTTTGAAGTGGCTGTCAAATGCCCAGCAGCTCAAGATATATTCTGTGATGATGATGGGTATTGAAGTATGGGGGCCGATGCATAAATCGGCCGTAAAAAGCCGATGCATAAATCGGCCGTAAAAATACAATTTTTTTTAAGCACAGCCGTTGCACAGACATCGACTATAGAATAAAAAAGCCGATGTGCAGCCATCGACTCAAGAGGTACAAGGTCAGTAAAACGTTTATCAGTTTACACAGAGAGGTTTTTCTGAAGAAACACGTCAAGAGCGTGAAGGGCATCAGCGCGGATACGGTCCACTTCGGCGATCTCAGACTCGTCGTCCTCGTCTTTGCCCGTCACCAGCTGGCTGCTCAGGACACGAATTTCAGCCAGATCGGTTTTCAGATCGGCTGTGAGGCCTTGTGCTTCCTCTCGAGAGCGGGCAATGAGGGTTTCTTTGTCTTGGATAAGCTGCTTGGTCACCCTAACTCTCTCTTCAAAGTTCTCCAGTTCCTTACGCAGGGTCTCGAGTTCAGCACTATCGGCGGAGGTGTCAGTCTTGGCGTCTAAGGCAGCCTTTTTCTTGTTGAGCCGTTGACACTTCTCGGCAATATCGGCTCTCAACGGAAGCTGGGCGTGACGAAGGATAATTCTTTGACGAGCCGATTGCACTCTTGACCTGAAGGCCGACAGTGTCACAGTTGGCCAAAGCTTCACTTGCAGCGTCATCGGGAGATGGGGCTGGATTTCTTCGAGGATGCCCTTGACTGCCTCGGGGTTCTCAACCAGGGTCTCAACTGAGGAAGAGAGCAAAGCCTTGAGACGCTGGAGTGGACCATAGACTGTGCCAGGACTTGGCTCTTCATCTGCCTTGGAAGTAGCTGGTTCGATGGATTCAGGATCGAACATCAGCAAGCTTGAAAGATCACAACCCTGACAGACGAACAAGAGCGGTATGAGTATATATACAACAAAGGAAAGGATAGAGCCAAGGGAGTGGAGAATACCTCTCCCAAAGTGGGAGGAGCGGCCGATGTTGTGATAATCGGCTCTTCCGTGGACTTGGCTAAGTTAGCCACTTGGCCAACCATGCTCGTCGAGGTAGCCAGATCTAGTGTGGCGGATGGCATTAATACATCTTCAACGTCCCCGCTAGAGGTCCCATTAGTCTGCAAAAGAGGTGGTGAGCCGATCCAAGCAGCAAGGGGATAACGTGAAGTATGAACCGGTGAAGTAATTACATTTGAAACCTCCTGGCTTGGCGAGGAAACTTGTGGGTCTTTGCGAGCCCTTCTGACGCATCGACGTTTCACGCGTGACCCTGTTTTGATCGGAGCTTGAGGAGCGACAGGCTCGGGGGTCGACCTTTTCCTAGAAACCAACGCTGGCGAGTCCGTCTGGCTCTGTGTGGTGGATCTCTCGGAGTTACCCGGGGTCGAGTCCCTTTGGCTGGAATTTGCCTCCTTGCTGGAGTTCTCTTCGGTGGAAGTCTGTAAGAAGAAGTACAAGCATGTTAGAAAGAACTGGAAGGATAAATGGATTTAGTCGGGGCACGAGACAGCTTACATGCAAGTTTTCCTGGACAGGAGCTTTGCGCTTCAGGGTCTTCCTAACAGCTACTTTCCTCACCACCTTCCTCGCCTGGGTCGAGGCTCGGGGGGCAACGGGCCCCGAAGATGCTTTACTCTTGGGAGCCGATTTTGGTGAGATCGGCTGGCTCTGCATTATGACCTTCTTCAGGGGCGGCGAGCTCTGGCAGAAGAGAACTACCGGGGTTGGTGGAAGGAATGTGAAGGGAGAGCCGTCGGACTGCACGGGCTCCGGGCCGTCTTGTTCCTGCCAAGAGATAGAACCAGGTGTTTAGACAGTCATCAGGAGTGATTGCAAGGAAGTTATATGTAATGGTACCTGATGTGTAGGAATGTCATATTCGGCATCAAGTTGCTTCAGCAATGGTCCTAGAGCTCTTCTGAAGGCGTGGGTCTTCCACATAGACCACCAAATCTCGAAACCGTCGGTAGTGGTGGTGAAGCGGAGGTTGTGAGGGATTGGAATGGCCAAAGCGTCAAAAAAGGTGTAGCACCTTTGGCCAGTAAGGATGTCAGGCAGTTCAGCTCTGCTTGCTGTCAGGTGGAGGAGAAAGAAGTGTGGGGGCACTTGCCCGAGACCAAGCTGCCGAGCTACTACCACCGGTTGGTAAGACTCGTAACCAGGCTTGATGATCCGGTTAGAGGTACTCATGCCAACTGGGAGGAAGCAAGGACAGATCATGATAGAGCACAAGTGCCGGGTGCTAGCGTCATCGGCAAAGCTGTCTAACCGGAAGGAGACTGGATTCTCAAAGTTCTCCGATTCGGTATACGGGAAGAACAGGGGGTTGCCCAAGCCTTGGAAGAAGATCTTGAACCACTCTGCTGCTTCCTTAGGGATCAGCCTGCTGCCTGGGAGGCTATACAGAGCTTGACCATAGCTAGTGCATCGTATTTCCTTCCCATTAGCATCTGGGAAGGTGCAAGTGGCCAAAGGTGGGAAATTTGGGATCTGGTTCTGAAAATACAGCTGAGCCCAAAACTGAATAAACCACCAAGGGCCTCCCTGTTTTAACCTGTCTTTTGGGAGAACAGCTTTGACCGACGTCGATTGAAGAGATCGATAGACTTCCCCAAGGAGCAGTTTACCAAGGCCAAGTTGAGTGCCTTTGGCGAGTTCGTAGGCCAGGGAGAGGTAATTCTTGGTTGGGGCAAGTGAAGGACCACAGAATATGAAGTGCTCCAGCCAGAAGTTCAAGAAGGCCGTGTGTTCTCTTTCGGTTACAGGGCCTTTGGTTTTCATATAACGCCTGAGGTAGGCGCCCCAGCTTGTACACTCTGTTTTAGAGGAGAGGGTGAAAGGAACTTTTGGCAGCTTAAAGGCAGAGGGACTGGGGGATGCAATGTCCAGACCTGTGATCATAACCACGTCCAGCAGAGTTGGTGTCATGGGGCCGTGACCGAACATGAAGCAATTTAGGGCATCAGACCAAAAGTAGCCGATGGTCTTCAGAATGTTCTCATTCTTTTCAAGAGGAGACAATGATAATGATAAGGCATCGGCTATCCCTATTGTTTCCCAAGTAGCATAATGGGTTTTAGACACTCTGCTATACCATGCCACCCAACCTTCAGGAGGATTAGGCCAGGCTCGCGAGCGGTCGGCCCGAGAAGTCGGATCTAAATTCTGGTTCACAAAGGGGACTCGTTGGCCTCGCATGAGATTAAGTGAGCGGGACTCTCGGAAGAACGGGGGCCAAGACACATGGAATTTGGGAGAGAGGGATGCGGCAGCAAGATGTCGGAAACCTAAAATTAATAACAGAATGGGATATTAATTTAGGTGTTTGCTGTTCGATCCTAACATTGATTCGAATGGCGAAGAAGCGGTTGAGTGTTACCTTCAGACCAGAGACCATGGCGTTGGTGTTGGATGATTCCGCCATGCTGCGGAGTTGGGACGGCGCGGTTGGGATCTGAGGTTCGTGGAGCTGCTTGGGCGGCGATTTTGGGGATCTGAGATTGTTTTCTCAGGCGGAGGTCGCAGGTTACCGTTTGGAGGGGCAATTAGGTTGACCCTGCTCGTGTTTTATGGTAGAGGCCGATGCGATGCCATCGGCCCTTTTGGGGGTTGTTTAACTTTGACTATCGGCCAAGTTAGCTAGGAGCCGATTGTTCAAAAGAGAAAGAACAAAAGAAGAGCCGATTGCTCAGAAATTGCCAAAACTGTCAAATCGTGCAGAGAAGTTGGGAAGCCAAGTCATCATGATGAAGAATACTGCGACGGTTCTGCCACGACATGACCCTTCGAAGGAAAAACAGAGTGGTTTTGAAATTATCATTACCAAAACCAGGGGGGCATGTGTTATCACCAGATTTTGGCCAAATCAGGAGATAGGCCGTAAGTGAGATGGGCTTGGAAGATTACACGTGGAGCATCTTTGAAGCGGCCTTACACGAAGAGTTTGGGCTAGATTGCCCGTGTATCTGTTTTATAGTAGATCGCATCTTAGTTTAGAAGTTAGAGTTTAACCCGTGCACGGTTGGGTGCACGCCTGAATTAGAAAGTCCCTTGGACTATAAATATGTATCCAGGGTTATTGAAATAAACAACAATCACGTTCACAACAAACACAAACCAGGCGCATCGCCACCCCTTGTTTCGAGGGTTTCTTCCGGGTAAGCATCATGCCGCCTAGATCGCATCTTGCGATCTAGGCGGTATACGTTTATTCGTCTACCTTGTGTTACTCGTGCTGAAGCGTTGTTGATGGCGAGTAGCACAACTTATCTTAGGTGTTTTGGGGCTTCCATTGATGCTTTTCTTATGCATATTTGCTTAGCAATGCCGTCCCTCGACACCTAGCTGCCCTTACACCTATTTGGGTGTAAGGGCAGCATCTTGCTTGTTCGTTGCTTAGTAGATCCGATCTGTTATAGTTGCTCCTTGTTCCTCAAGGATTAGTTTAATATCCGCATGATTAGGCCTTATGCTCGGGGTTGGATGATCCGGTAGTGCGTTAGGTGTTGTTTACCGTTCCTATGAGGGATGTTCCGGAATTGACGTAATGTTGGTTTTTAGGCCTCTTCTAGGGATAGTTTTCATCATCCTTCGTATCTGCTAGGCCCAACTACGCGTAGGATGTTCCGGTTATGCAGTGAAAACCCTAAACTGTCGTAGATTGGTTTAGCTTTGTTTTTATCAAGCAGGATCCCCATGTCATTGCAAATCCAACGTGAACCATGGGGCGATCGGCTCTTTGAGCCGATCCACAGTGGCAACCCGAGAGCCGATAGGGCTCGTATTTAATGTTTACGTGTCTACCATGCAGGAACAATCGAAGCAATCTAACACCTTCCTGATCGGGTCTAGGTCAGGTGGCACGCCCTTGCAACCGCCAGGACGTGTGCCGGAAACTTGCGGGACGACGCGAGGTGCCAGGGTCCACTAAGCGGCCTTGGGAGCCTCCCGGCTCTTCGTGTTGCTTAACCACTGCTCGCCGGTGAGTTTTGGCAGGCAACACCTATATCGACCCAAAGGACGGTCGGGAGAAATCCAGTCACCTATTGAGGAACTGCCGACACTTCCTGGAGATTCGACAGTTCTGCGATGACCTCAGGAGTGAAGCTATATCAAGAGTTCACATAATGGAGAAGAGGGCAAGATCCTACAGCTATCAGGCAGAGCCGTACGTGCCGGAGCCGTACGAACCAATGGAAAAGGACGAGTATGTACCAGCCGAGGTATTCCCAGAACCGCGTGGGCAGGTCAGCATGATCCATAAAACCAGCTTTTCAAAAAGGGAAATCAAGAAATTCTCGCGAGAAGTGAAGTACGCAGAAGTCGCTATGGTCGACACACCCGAATTCATCAACTGGTCGGAACAAAGTATCTCCTTCGACAGGACAGACCACCCGAAAGCCGTCCCTAGACCAGGCCATGCAGCTCTAGTCCTCGAGGCGCAGATCGGAGGGTACAACATGAGCAAAGTATTCATGGACGGAGGAAGCGGCTTAAACCTACTATTCGCCAACACAATGAGAGCAATGGGTTTAACAGTCGATATGCTGAGGGAATCCGACACAGGATTCCATGGCATTATACCGACTCGACCCGCTTATTCTCTTGGAAAAACGTCATTGGATGTGGTCTTCGGCACGCCCACCAATTTCAGGAAAGAAAAGATCGAGTTCGAAGTTGTCGACTGGGAGTCTCAGTATCATGCCATCCTCGGCAGGCCGGCGTTTGCCAAGTTCATGGCCGTGCCTCATTACGCGTACCTAAAACTGAAGATGCCAGGCAACAACGGAACCCCAATAACCGTTCACGGGAGTTTTGCTCGATCAGACACCTGTGACAGGGAGTTCCAGAAGATCGCCTCGAAATTCGGCGCTAAGGAGGAACTCAATGCGATCGACGCAGCCGTGGATCATACGCAGCCACCAGCCGACAACCGAAATGTAAGATCCGCCGAGTTTGACGCTACAAAGGAAGCCAAGAAGCTGTAGGTGCACCCCACTGACCCGAAGAAAACGGTCAATATATCGGCTGACCTTACGGTCGCATAGGAAGGCGCGCTCATCGAGTTCCTCCGTGAGCGCTGGGAGATATTTGCATGGGAACCATCCGATATGCCAGGTATCCCCAGGGAACTCGCTGAGCAGGCCCTTAATGTTGACCCGACAGCCAAACCAGTGCAGCAGTCGATGCGTCGATTCTCTGAACCCAAGAGGAGAGCAATTAGTGAGGAAATCAATCGACTTCGTAAAGCAGGATTTATCCGAGAGCTCATGGAATCAGAGTGGGTGGCCAACCCTGTCATGGTACCCAAAAAGGACACCACCGCTCTGCGTATGTGTATCGATTACACCGGCCTCAACAAACACTGTCCGAAAGACCACTTCCCGCTGCCTAGAATTGACCAGATAGTCGATTCCACAGCCGGGTGTGACCGCCTCTCCTTCCTCGATGCCTACTCTGGGTATAACCAGATCAAATTGAAGAAGGAAGATCAGGAGCTAACCGCGTTCATCACCCCACACGGTGTTTTCTGCTACAACTTCATGACCTTCGGGTTGAAAAATGCGGGAGCAACTTACCAACGTTGCATGCAAGCTTGCCTTGGAGAGCAGATCGGGCGAAACATCGAAGTCTATATTGACGATATCGTGGTAAAAACGAAGCACACCGCCACCCTCGTCGACGATTTGCGGGAGACCTTTGATAACCTAGACAGGTATAAGATCAAGTTGAATCCCAAAAATGCTTCTTCGGAGTACCGGGGGGCAAGTGCTAGGATACTTCATCTCGGCCAGGGGGATCGAAGCCAACCCTTTGAAAATCAAAGCTATTCTCGACATGGAGCCGCCAACGAATCCGCATCAAGTGCAGCGGTTGGCGGGACGTTTAGCGGCGCTCAGCAGGTTCATCGCCAAGCTAGGAGAAAAAGCTTTGCCTTTCTACAATTTGATGAAAAAATCGGAAAAGTTCGAGTGGACAAAGGAGGCGCAGGAATCTTTCGACAACCTGAAGAAAATCTTGTCGACATCTCCAGTCCTTGTAACCCCCCGCGAGAAGGAAACGCTGCTCATGTACATAGGCTGCGACAGCCCAAGTCTTCAGCGAGCGTCTTGGTCGTCGAACGGGAAGAAGCGAGGGAGAGTTCATGGCGTGCAGAGGCCCGTTTACTATCTCAGCGAAGTACTCACACCCGCAAGACAGAGGTACCCTCATCATCAGAAGCTGGCATATGCAGTATGGAGGTCAGCCCGCAAGCTACGACACTACTTCACAGAGCATCCGATTGTCGTCGTGAGCGAAGCACCGTTGAAAAATATAATGACCAATCCAGAGGCCACAGGCCGAGTGTCCCAATGGGCTATCGAGATAGCACCTCACGACATAACTTACGTTAACCGGACAGCTATAAAATCCCAAATCCTCCCAGACTTTGTGGCGGACTGGATTCAATCCCAGACACCAGCGGCACCCGACATGTCGGGATCGTGGATAATGTATTTCGAGCGGTCGAAACGAAGCACAGGCGCAGCAGCAGGAGTGGTGCTGATATCACCACAAGGAGATAAGATGAAGTATATACTACGTATGAACTTCTCTCTGCCGACAAACAATGAAGCAGAATACAAAGCACTGCTGCACGGAATGAAGATGGCAAAGGCGTGTGGGGCGACTCGCCTGGAAATCTACGGGGACTCAAACTTGGTAGTACAACGGTCGATGAATCCGTGCGACGCAGCTTAGCGACAACATGATCGCCTATCGGCAGCTGTATCAAAATATGGAAGCCAAATTCGAGGGATGTGAGCTCAAACATATCGGCAGAGCCAGCAACGAGGAAGCCGACACCTTAGCAAACATCGGCTCCATGTGCTCTCCCATCCCAGATGGAGTATTTTACGAGGTGATCACTCAACGATCAATAAAAGAGAAGGCGCCAGCACCTCTAAAACCATCGACTGAGGAAGCAGAGGCAAACCCGCAGCAAGTTGCCGACGAAGCTCCAACTCCCCCAGCCGAACAAGTCCTCCTCCTTGAGCCATTATGGACTAAACCGTTCCTGGCGTACCTAACAAAGCAGGAACTGCCGGCGGATCCAGTAGAAGCAAAACGAATCGTCAGGCGATCGAAAGCTTTCACCATAGTAAACGGTGAACTCTACAAGCGCAGCATTTCCGGTATCCTCCAAAGGTGCATTGCCATCGACGACGGAAGAGCACTACTGCATGAGATACACGAGGGAACTTGCGGGCATCACGCGGGAAGTAGGGCTCTCGTAGCAAAAGCCTTTAGGGCAGGATTTTACTGGCCAACGGCGGCGTCGGATGCTCGAGATCTGGTCATGAAGTGCGACCCTTGCCAACGGTTTTCCCCAAAACCGCACGCCCCTGCAACAGACCTAATGATGATACCCTTGGCGTGGCCGTTCGCCCAATGGGGACTCGATCAAGTTGGACCACTACCGAGATCATCGCCTGGAGGACACACGTACTTATTAGTCGCAGTCGATAAATTCACAAAGTGGATCGAGGCAGTACCAGTACGAAACCAGAAGGCGAAAACAGCAGTCCAATTCTTCAAGGAAATAACATGTCGATTCGGCGTGCCTCACAGTATCGTCACAGATAACGGGACTAACTTTGACTCCAAAGAATTCCGAGAATTTTGTGATGATATAGGGGAATAAAACTGAAATTCGCATCAGTGACTCACCCGCAAACAAACGGTCAGGTGGAAAGGATCAACGGTCTAATAGGGGACGGTCTCAAGAAGCGTCTTACAGGCGCAGAGGGAGCTTGGGTCGAAGAGTTACCATCAGTACTTTGGAGTTTGCGTACCACGCCTAACAGGTCGACGCGAGTACACCCCATTCTTTCCGGTACATGGAGCCGAAGCAGTCCCGCGGCTGATGTTCGATTCGAAGCACCTCGAGTGACGGCATACACGGAACCCTCTTCCAACATCGCACCGCAAGATGCTCGTAGACCTACTAGATGAAGCCCGAGACATTGCTTTAGCCGGAACCACGGTATACCGGCAGGCGCCGAGGAACTACCACGATCGACGAATACGCAACCGGTGCTTTAGTGTTGGAGATATGGTACTTCGGCTGAAACAAAAAGGCCCTCGAAACTCGAGTCTCCATGGGAAGGACCTTACATCGTCACCGAAGTGATACCAGGGGGAGCGTACAGGCTCAAAAATCCAACTTCGGGAAAAGATGTCGGAAATCCATGGAATATCGCACACCTGCGACGGTTCTATACATAGGGCGCGATCGTTTTTTATTATTTAAATAGCCTTTAAAGTTGCTTTTCCTTATGAATAAAGTTTTAATCAGGTTTTCTGCCTCCTTTCTTCAATTTAGGCCCTACCACCTGAACAGGTCGACTGCGGCCCCTACCTTCGGCTCTTACTCCCATCGGGAGCGCTGGCCTAGAAAACACGCAGTGTCATTAATTAAATACTCTCAACGGGAGCTAAGATTAGTGACACACAAAAAGAAAACAACCAATCCAAGCCTTGAGAAAATACGCGAGTGCTCGCGATCGATGGTTACATTATCACAAAATAAGGCTCAAACCGGTGCACCGCGTGACGATGCCAAGCGTCTAATTCCCTCGACTAAGTCGATGGGTCTCGCTTTTACAAAACTTACACAAAGGCTTCGCAATAACATTGCATAATCCAACGAAGTCGTCGGAGAGCAGAGTTGAACCGATCACTCAGCCGCCCCCGACAAATAAAATATCAATCGAATTAACATAGCGTGCAACGTACGCAATAAATTTATACAAAATAATCTTATGCAGGAAATAAGGATATTACATTCATAGTCGAGCTCCCCGGTCCCAATGGGCCTTCAGATCCTTCTCAAGGCACGACTCCATCCGAGAAACAATGGTGTATGCAGGACCTCTAGCGGCATCATAATACTGGCCTAAGCTCCTCTCGGTGTTTTCTACGGCTCCCAAGTCTAGAGATGGATAACATGCCAATATTGAAGCAAAAGCAAGCTCCGCACCAGCCAGGAGTTCCTTCCGCACCAGCTGCCGAATCCTTTCGGGAGACTTGAATCGAGTGAACAAGGCAGATAAGGTTTCGGGTGCTTGGTCCAGAGGAAACAAGGTGTTCCAAACCATCGTGAGATGAGCGTGGAACTTATCAAAGTAATAATGCGCCTTCCCCACCCGATACTTAAACTTCGCCATGACAACAGCCTTCGGACGATGCAGCCACAAACCGTGATTCGGGTGCGCAACGTCGATCATTGCCTCAACCTCTTCATGGATCTTCTTGTTCTCCTCAGTCACATCTGAAGCTACGACTGGAAAGGAATAAGAACCAGTTAAGGGAATATTCAAAACTATTGCAGAAAGTAGAGCATGGGTTAATACTTACAGCCCAAACTTTCGGTAGCAATATGGAGACCATCAAGAGCGTACTGTTCGATAGCTGTCGCTATCTCCCCCTTTTTCTTCACCAAGGCCGCCATCGCACGAAGAGAAGTGATATCTCTGTCTAAACTAGACACTTGGTCACGCAAGCGGCGAACGAGGCTTGACTCATCACTATTTGAAGGATTCAGAAGAAGCTCAGCACGCGAAGAAGACGGGGGAATCTGCAGTGCAATCCTTAATTCAGACTAGTATCAAAGTAAAAATCCCATCAGGAGCGCTGGGCATATGTGATACATTCAAAAGCATGTTCAAATTGGCAACAGAGCCGAAATAAAATTGGACTACGATGAAGTTACGACTGATCTTATTTACAACAAGTCGAATGAAAAGTTCAAGGATTCGCTGATGACGAGCCAGGGGCAGATTCGGGAGCAGGCTTGTCTTGAGCTTCATCCACCAGCTTCAGAAGTCGGTTGGCACAAGTAACTGCCGATCGCTTGTAAGGTTCAAGGTCGACTAAATGATTGTCGTTATCGACAGGCAACACCTTGGACAACTCCTCCAAGTCTGACCCCATCCCATGGCCCATGAGCAATTGGAAAGTAAGAACCGCCCCAAATAAACGGCTATGGCGTTTCAATAAATCCACAGGCTCGGAAGGGTCAACAAGGAAAGAAGCCGCCATCTCGTCGAGAGTCTTGTCCTCCTTCATCTTCGGGAAGATCATCGAGTACAACCTCGACAGCGCTCCTTTGGCCTTTTTCAAAAGACCAAGTACTTGGACATTAGACTCGGCAGCAAGTGACAAGGCGTCGGCTGTAGAGTCCTCCCGAAGCTGATGACGTTGGGTGACGGTTAAGTCGGCAGCGTCTGAAAAGAAGACAGATCAGTAATCAATGATAGAAACACCAAGACGGAAAACGGTGAACTATGAATTTTACCTAACAAATCCCTGATAGACTCACGAAGAGCGCCTTCCTTCCTGTCGATCGCGGTCGCCGCTGCGCGCTTGGCATCTTGCTCATCCTTCAGTCGCTGCTTCAGCTTCCTCACTTCCTCCTTCAGCAAGACGTTCTCGTTCTTGGCGTCAGTGGCAAGCCTGTTGGCCTCAAGCACCTAATCAGCCGAAGATCTGATAGTCTTTCTAAGTTGGGAGTTTTCGGTTTCTAGTCGGGTGAACTCTTCGGCAAACTCCGCCACAGCATCGACTGTGGCATAAATTGGCTGCGGCGAAATAAGATCATAAGGATTCAGTCGATATAAAGAAAAATTCGGCAAAGTGGAGCAGGTTGAATACTTACATGGTCACGACCAGCCGATGAAGTAGGAACGTCGCCAGGAGGAATAACCGTCGACACTAGAACCTTCTCTACAACCGTTCGCGAGGGAGGCATCGATTTCGCGGGAGAAGGATTGGATTCCTTGGCCGATGCAGCTCTCTCGGAGACAAATTTGGCCCTCTTCGCAAGAGGGACTTCATCATCATCATCATCAGAGCTACTTAAAAGCAGTGCACACTTAGCATGCAAGATGATGGGAAATAAATCGAGAAAGGAGTATAAGACACTCACGGGTCAAGGTCATCTTCGCCTGCAAAGAAGCTTGTTGAACTCTTCATGACGGGAGGTGGCGCGGCAGTTTCATCGGCATCATTATCTCCTCCGCTGGGACTTGATTCAGCCGTAGTGATAAATTCATCGTGCACCTGCTTTCGACGCCTACTCCTGATGTAGGCATCGTCTTCAGTAGCCTCTTCCTCTTGGACATCGCTATCCTCAAGGGCGTGCGGGGCCTCCTCGGTTCCGTCAGAATCCTTGTCGTCATCCTCTAGTACCACACCGCTTTCGGGTGTAGGAGGATAGCATCGGGCAGCAGCAAGTGCCTGCCGAAGGAAAAGAAGTTTGTGAGACACGACGGATAAAAAAAATAACAGCAGAAGAAAAGAAACAAGACTAAGGATTACCTCAGTTGGAGGATGATCAGAATCATAAGGAGAACAAGCCGATGTCAGGACGATGTTGTCCCTCATACTAAGGCACGTTAAGCGGCGGACTTCGTCCCGGAGGTCTTCAGCCGAAAGTTCGGCAGAGCTAACTCTGGACTCATCCTCCTTGCCCGTGTAAAGCCACAGCTGGTGGGGGCGAGACATTAACGGTTGCACTCGACGTTGGAGGAACACCGAGACAACCTCAGTACCGCACATTCTCAGGCCTCCCGTGTTCTTCAGAGTGACTATTTGGTCGAACAGCCTGTCGGCTGTCAATCTCTCTTCGGTTAGAAAGAATGTTTTGCCAAGATTTCTTCGGCTTAGCTATCAGTCTATCTTCAAAGGGAGGAAGGTTTAAGCGTCGCCCAGGCACCAACGGGTCTCGCAGGTAAAACCACTTGTTGCGCCAGCCTTGGACGGACTCCTTCATTGGATAATCAAAGTAGTCGACTTCCTTCCTAACAACAAAGCCAACGCCACCGACGACGGCGGGGCCGTTGTTGTCATTATGGCGCTTCACGTAGAAGATCTTCCTCCAGAGACCCCAGTGAGGGTCAATGCCAAGGAAGGCTTCGCAGACAGTGATGAAGATAGAAAGGTGGAGGATGGAGTTTGGGGTCAGCTGCTAGAGCTGAATCCCATAGAAGAAAAGAAGAGAGCGAAGGAATTCGTGCGCTGGAAGAGAGAGGCCACGAAACAAAAAAGCAGTGAACATGACGGTGAAGCCCTTTGGGGGCTTTGGGCGAGAACCGCACTCGGAAGGCGAATATCGTCCTCAGACGCGGAGATGAATCCGAGGGCCCGCAGTTTGTTGATGTCGCGGTTGGAGATGGCGGAGGCACTCCAATCACGGCTAACTTTGGCCGCGTCCGAAGCACTAGCACCCTTCTTTTTACCCATGGCGCTTGAAGCTTCTGAGGGAAAGATGCAGGAAGAAGGAGAGGATGTGCGAAGGAGATGAGCAGTAGGAGGTGTAAAAAAGTAAAAATGAGGAAGCCCTCTATTTATACCATAAGGATTAACATGAGATCGTCGCCATAACTCCGTGGGCGTCGTGGGAGGTGGAGCGAATCTAGCTGTACACGTGGCGCTTGAAAACAGGATGGAACCGGCGGCCCATTATTCCCACGTCGCGCGAAAATCGAGGAAACGCCTCGGTCGTTGCGCGTGCACTGGTCAAAACCTAAAAAATGCCTGCGCAGAACTAGGGTGGGCCCGGGGGGTCAAGTCTTGTCAATCAGGTCACAAAAACGGCGTGTCATCAGTGACGTCATGGGCACTATTGATTACATACGAAGAGATAAGAAAGTATCGGGTGATCAACTTGAGCCTACGCACGGATTGCGAGCATCCGCACCTAGGCTCGGGGGCTACTCCCATCGGGAGCGCTGGCGCGCACCCGATAGAATAAAGACTCGAAGGAAAAACGTGACTCGAGTCTGCACCTGGACGTAATCGCCCGTGCTCAGACTCGGGGGCTACTCCCATCGGGAGCGCTGAACGCGCACCCGATAAAACTTTTTTCGCACTCCAGGATCATGCCCGGGGACTTGATTCTGTGTAGGGTAACGTTGTTTTGCCATCGGCAGTTAACCAACAAAAGTTGGGCACGTTATTCGTTATCCCTTGCATAAAGAAAATGTATCGGATGGTCTACAAAAACTTGCAGGAAAAACTTCGGCAGAAGAAGATGTTCGAGTAGTACAACTTGAGTCTACGCACGGATTGCAAGCATCCGTACCTAGACTCGAGGCTACTCCCATCGGGAGCGCTGACGCGCACCCGATAGAAGATAGAAGATAGAAGAAAGGCAAGAATGATCAAGGAGAAGAACTTCGGAAGAAGACATGCTTTAGTCTCTACCCGAACTATGTTCGGCTAGACACTCGGGGGCTACTGACGTGGGCATTACCCTTCGGGTAACCAATGTTGCTCTACCCTACACGGTTCAACTGGAGGCCCATGAAGGTACTCGATGGCAAGATGGGCCTCTAGGGTGGTGCGGCGGAAGATTACTTGGAGTACAGGACACGGAAGAAGCCGAACAAGGAAAGATTGGAGATAGATCTACTGTAAACCTACTCGTACTCGATTAGACCTCTCGGGACCCGGCCACCTATATAAAGGCCGGGAGAGGGGCTATCGAGGGACACACAATCAACCTTAGCAATATTAGCCAGCGGAAGCTTAGAACTAGGTTACCCTAGCACCTAGCATCTCGACGAGATTACAGCCGAACTATTCGGCACCCCATTGTAACTCTGTTTTCATCATAATCAAGAACGGACGAGCAGGACGTAAGGGTTTTACCTCATCGAGGGCGCCGAACCTGGGTAAATCGCTCTCCCCACTTGTCTGTGTACCGATGTCTCGTGTCAGCTTGCAGGATTCCATCAACCCTAAGCCCCTATCAGAGGGCATTGCCGAGGAGCACCCTCGACAATAATCTTGATCAATACTATTGTAAAGCATATGAGATGAATGAAGTGATTCGAAGCAATGGTAAAGACAATGACTAAACAACTGAATCATATAGAAAAGACTTTTCATGAATAGTACTTTCAAGACAAGCATCAATAAGACTTGCATATGAGTTAACTCATAAAGCAATAAATTCTTAGTAGAAAGTTTTGAAGCAACACAAAGGAAGATATAAGTTTCAGCAGTTGCTTTCAACTTCAGTATGTATATCTCATGGATAATTGTCAACACAAAGTAATATGATGAATGCAAATAAGCAAGTATGTAGGAATCAATGCACACAGTTGACACAAGTGTTTGCTTCTAAGATAGAAAGAAGTAGGTAAACCGACTCAACATAAAGTAAAAGAAAGGCCTTCGCAGAGGAAGCATGGATTACTATTTTTGTGCTAGAGCTTTTATTTTGAAAACATAGAAACAATTTTGTCAACGGTAGTAATAATTCATATGTGTTATGCATAAGACATCCTATAAGTTGCAAGCCTCATGCATAGAATACCAATAGTGCTCGCACCTTGTCCTAATTAGCTTGGATTTCCATGGATTATCATTGCATTACATATGTTTCAACCAAGTGTCACAAAGGGGTACCTCTCTGACACCTGTACAAAGGTCCAGGGAGATAGATCGCATTTGATTTCTCGTTTTTGATAGATCTCAACTAAGGACATCCATACCGGGACAACATAGAAAACAGATAATGGACTCCTCTTTAATGCATAAGCATTCAACAACAAATAATATTCTCATAAGAGATTGAGGATTAATGTCCAAACTGAAACTTCCACCATGATACATGGCTTCGGTTAGCGGCCCAATGTTCTTCTCTAACAATATGCATACTCAAACCATTTAATCATGATAAATCACCCTTACTTCAGACAAGACGAACATGCATAGCAACTCACATGATATTCAACAAAAGTGTAATAGTTGATGGCGTCCCCGAAACATGGTTACCGCTCAACAAGCAACTTATAAGAAATAAGATACATAAGCTACATATTCTTTACCACAATAGTTTTTAAGGCTATTTTCCCATGAGCTATATATTGCAAAGACAAGGAATGAAATTTTAAAGGTAGCATTCAAGCAATTTACTTTGGAATGGCAGAGAAATACCACATAGTTGGTAGGTATGGTGGACACAAATGGCATAGGTTTTGGCTCAGGGTTTGGATGCACGAGAAGAATTCCCTCTCAGTACAAGGCTTTGGCTAGCAAGGTTGTTTGAAGCAAACACAAGTATGAACCGGTACAGCAAAACTTACATAAGAACATATTGCAAGCATTATAAGACTCTACACTTGTCTTCCTTGTTGTTCAAACACTTCACCGAGAAAATATCTAGACTTTAGAGAGACCAATCATGCAAACCAAATTTCAACAAGCTCTATGGTAGTTCTTCATTAATAGGTGCAAAGTACATGATGCAAGAGCTTAAACATGATCTATTGAGCAAAACAATTGCCAAGTATCGAATTATTCAAGACCATATACCAATTACCACATGAAGCATTTCCTGTTTTCCAACCAAATAGTAATAAATGCAGCAGCTTTTAACTTTCGCCATGAACATTAAAAGTAAAACTAGAACACAAGTGTTCAAATGAAAAAGCGGAGCGTGTCTCTCTCCCACATAAGCATGAATTTATTCAGAGAATGAAAATAACAAAACGAAAATAAAAGCACACAGACGCTCCAAGTAAAGTACATAAGATGTGACGGAATAAAAATATAGTTTCACTAGAGGTGACTTGATAAGTTGTTGATGAAGAAGGGGATGCCTTGGGCATCCCCAAGCTTAGATGCTTGTGTCTTCTTGAAATATGCAGGGATGAACCACGGGGGCATCCCCAAGCTTAGACTTTTCACTCTTCTTGATCATAGTATATCATCCTCCTCTCTTGACCCTTGAAAACTTCCTCCACACCAAACTTAAAAGAAACTCATTAGAGGGTCAGTGCATAATCAAAAAATTCACATGTTCAGAGGGGACACAATCATTCTTAACACTTCTGGACATTACCCAAAGCCACTGAAAGTTAATGGAACAAAGAAATCCACTCAACACAGTAAAAGAGGCAATGCGAAATAAAAGGCAGAATCTGTCAAAACAGAACGATCCGTAAAGACGAATTTTTTAGAGGCACTTAACAGGCTCAGATGAAAAAGCTCAAAACTAATGAAAGTTGCGTACATATCTGAGGATCACGCACGTAAATTGGTAGATTTTTTTGATTCTTCTACAGAGAGATCTACTCAAATTCGTGACAGGTAGAAATCTGTTTCTGCGCAGCAATCCAAATCTAGTATCAACTTTACTATTAGAGACTTTACTTGGCACAACAATGCAATAAAATAAAGATAAGGAGAGGTTGCTACAGTAGTAACAACTTCCAAGACACACAAAACAGTAGCAAAATAAAAACATGGATTATCTCCCAAGAAGTGCTTTCTTTATAGTCATTAAGATGGGCTCAGTAATTTTAATGATGCTCGCGCAAGAAATAAGAGTTGAAGCAAAAGAGAGCATCAAAAGCAAATAAGAAACACTTTTAAGTCTAACCCACTTCCTATGAAAAGGAATCTTGTAAACAAACAAGTCATGTAAGCATAATGCAACAAGCATAGAAAGGCAACACAAGCACAACTTCAAGATTCTCAACATAAAGAGGGGAAACTTAATATTATTAAGATGCATATAACCATGTTTCCCTCTCTCATAATAACTTTCAGTAGCATCATGAACAAACTCAACAATATAACTATCACATGAAACATTCTTATCATGAGCTACATGCATAAAATTATTACTCTCCACATAAGCATAATCATTACTATTAATTGTAGTGGGAGCAAATTCAATAAGATAGCCTTCATTATTATTCTCATCACCATAATCATCATATATAGGAGGCATATTGTAATCATAATTAATTTTCTCCTCAATAGTAGGTGGACTGAAAATATGATAGTCATCATTGTAATCATCATATATAGGAGGTAAAGTATCATCAAAGTAAGTTTTCTCCTCCATGCTTGGGGGACTAAAAATATCATGAAAACTAGCTTCCCCAAGCTTAAATTCTTCCATAGCATTAGCAATAATAGTATCCAAAGAGTTCATGCTAATAACATTGCTACAACTATTTTGCAAACAAAGTTCCATGGGTTTTTTAATTCTCTCTTCAAACACATCATGTCCTAGTTCAAGATAAAGTTCATAAAGATCTCTAATTTTGTTGTTGTTTTCCATTAAGCCTAACTAGTGAAAATAAAAACAAGAAACAAAAAGATATAATTGCAGGATCTAAAGGAGATAGCTTCGAGCACTCACACACCGGCAACAGTGCTAGGAAATAGCTTAGTAGTCGGAGGATGTGAATACCTTTTACCTTACCTCCCCGGCAACGGCGCCAGAAAATAGCTTGATGTCTACGCACGCTTCTATTCCTGTAGACAGTGTTGAGCCTCCAAGAGCAGAGGTTTGTAGAACAGCAGCAATTTTCCCTTAAGTGAATCACCCAAGGTTTATTGAACTCAGGGAGGTAGAGGTCAGAGATATCCCTCTCAAGCAACCCTGCAATTACGATACAAGAAGTCTCTTGTGTCCCCAACACACCTAATACACTTGTCAGATGTATAGGTGCACTAGTTCGGCGAAGAGATAGTGAAATACAACTAATATGGATGATTATAAGTAGTAATTGTAATCTGAAATAAATATGGCAGCAAGCAAACATGTAGCAGAACTTGTTGGAAACGGTGTTTCAATGCTCAGAAACAAGGCGTAGGGATCATACTTTCACTAGTGGACACTCTCAACATTGCAATCATAATTGAATATAAATATAAGCACTTCACTATGCTATTCTGAATTACTCTCTGGCTGGATAACGAACACTAATTCACCGTGTAGGGCTGCAAAAGCAAACCTTAAAGATGTATTCCCAAGTACTAATAAACACCCCACACCGTCACCGTGAGCATTCATAGGAGGTACTAACACACCACAATTTCATAGAGACATCCAACTCAAATCATAACCCAGTGAACAAGTATTCTGTGAAATATAGCCTAAGAGACCCACACGGTGCACACACTCGTCACCTTTACACACGTGGGACAAGGAGTCTCCGGAGATCACATAAGTAAAATCCACTTGAATAGCATAACAACATCTAGATTACAAAGCTCATCATATGGATCTCAATCATGTAAGGCAGCTCATGAGATCATTGTATTGAAGTACATGGGAGAGAGAGATTAACCACATAGATACCGGTAGAGCCCTCAGCCTCGGGGGAGAACTACTCCCTCCTCATCATGGGAGACAGCAGCGGCGATGAAGATGGCGGTGGTGTTGATGGAGATGGATTCCGGGGGCAATTCCCCGTCCCGGCGGCGTGCCGGAACAGAGACTTCTGTCCCCCGAACTTGGCTTCGCGATGGCGGCGGCTGCGTAACTTTTCTCGTCTCTTGGCTTATATTTTTAGGGCTTTCGCGACGGAGAGTCTTTATAGGCGGAAGGGCAGCCTCGGAGGGGTCCCGAGGGACCCACACCATAGGGGGCGCCCCCCCCTTGGCTGCGCCGCCATGTGGGGTGGGGCCCCCTTGGCTCCCCTCTGGCCCCTCTTCGGTGCTCTGTAACCTTCCGTGAAATATAAGATCGTGGGCTTTTGTTTCGTCCCATTCCGAGAATATTTCCTGTGTAAGATTTGTGAAACCAAAGACAGCAGAAAACAGAACTGGCGCTTCGGCATCTTGTTAATAGGTTAGTTCCGGAAAATGCATAAAATCATTATAAAGTGTGAGCAAAACATGTAGGTATTGTCATAAAACTAGCATGGAACATAAGAAATTATAGATACGTTGGAGACTGATACGTCTCAAACGTATCCATAATTTCTTATGTTCCATGCTACTTTTATGATGATACTCACATGTTTTATACACATTATATGTCATTATTATGCATTTTCCTGCACTAACCTATTAACGAGATACCGAAGAGCCAGTTGTTGTTTTATGCTGTTTTTGGTTTCAGAAATCCTACAAAGGAAATATTCTCGGAATTGGACGAAATCAACGCCCAGGGTCCTATTTTTCCACGAAGTGTCCAGAAGACCGAAAGGGAAACGAAGTGGGGCGACGAGGCGCCGCCACACTAGGGCCGAGCGGCCTAAGGGGGCCCGCGCCGCCCTAGCGTGTGGGGCCCCTGTCAGCCCTCCGACTCCGCCCTTCCGCCTACTTAAAGCCTTCGTCGCGAAACCCTCTGTACCGAGAGCCACGATACGGAAAACCTTCCAGAGACGCAGCCGCCGCCAATCCCATCTCGGAGGATTCAGGAGATCACCTCCGGCACCCTGCCGGAGAGGGGAATCATCTCCCGGAGGGCTCTACGTCGCCATGATCGCCTCCAGATCGTTGTGTGAGTAGTTCACCCCTGGACTATGGGTCCATAGCAGTAGCTAGATGGTTTTCTTCTCCTCATTGTGCTATCATGTTAGATCTTGTGAGCTGCCTATCATGATCAAGATCATCTATTTGTAATGCTACATGTTGTGTTTGTTGGGATCCGATGAATATTGAATACTATGTCAAGTTGATTATCAATCTATCATATATGTTGTTTATGTTCTTGCATGCTCTCCGTTGCTAGTAGAGGCTCGGCCAAGTTGATACTTGTAACTCCAAGAGGGAGTATTTATGCTCGATAGTGGGTTCATGCCTCCATTGAATCTGGGACAAGTGATGAAAAGTTCTAAGGTTGTGGATGTGCTGTTGCCACTAGGGTAAAACATCGATGCTTTGTCTAAGGATATTTGTGTTGATTACATTATGCACCATACTTAATGCAATTGTCTGTTGTTTACAACTTAATACCGGAAGGGGTTCGGATGATAACCTGAAAGTGGACTTTTTAGGCATAGATGCATGCTGGATAGCGGTCTATGTACTTTGTCGTAATGCCCTGATTAAATCTCATAGTACTCATCTATTGTATGTGCATTGTTATGCCTTCTTTATTTATCAATTGCCCAACTGTAATTTGTTCACCCAACATGCTATTTATCTTATGGGAGAGACACCACTAGTGAACTGTGGACCCCGGTCCATTCTTTACATCTGAAATACAATCTACTGCAATTGTTCTTTACCGTTCTTCGCAAACAAACATCATCTTCCACACTATACGGTTAATCCTTTGTTTACAGCAAGCCGGTGAGATTGACAACCTCACTGTTACGTTGGGGCAAAGTACTTTGATTGTGTTGTGCAGGTTCCACGTTGGCGTCGGCATCCCTGGTGTTGCGCCGCACTACACTCCGTCACCAACGACCTTCACGTGATCCTTGACTCCTACTTGTTCGATAAACCTTGGTTTCTTACTGAGGGAAACTTGCTGCTACACGCATCACACCTTCCACTTGGGGTTCCCAACGGGCGTGTGCTTTACGCATATCAAGCTAAATTTCTGGCGCCGTTGCCGGGGAGATCAAGACACGCTGCAAGGGGAGTCTCCCACATCCAATCTCTTTACTTTGTTTTTGTCTTGCTTTACTTTACTTTATTTACTGCTTTGTTTGCTCTTATATTAAAAACACACAAAAATTAGTTGCTACCTTTACTTTATTTACTGTCTTGTTTGCGTTCTCTATATCAAAAACACAAAAAAAAAATTTACTTGCATTTACTTTATTTAGTTTGCTTTATTTACTACTGTTAAAATGAATACTCCCGAAAACACTAAGTTGTGTGACTTCACTAGCACAAATAATAATGATTTCCTATGCACACCTATTGCTCCACCTGCTACTACATCATAATTTTTTGAAATTAAACCTGCTTTACTAAATCTTGTCATGAGAGAGCAATTTTCTGGTGTTAGTTCTGATGATGCTGCTGCCCATCTTAATAATTTTGTTGAACTTTGTGAAATGCAAAAGTATAAGGATGTAGATGGTGATATTATAAAACTGAAATTGTTTCCTTTCTCATTAAGAGGAAGAGCTAAAGATTGGTTGCTATCTTTGCCTAAGAATAGTATTGATTCATGGACTAAATGTAAAGATGCTTTTATTGGTAGATATTATCCTCCTGCTAAAATTATATCTTTGAGAAGTAGCATAATGAATTTTAACCAATTGGAAAATGAACATGTTGCTCAAGCATGGGAAAGAATGAAATCTTTGGTAAAGAATTGCCCAACCCATGGACTAACTACTTGGATGATCATCCAAACCTTCTAAGCAGGATTGAATTTTTCTTCGCGGAACCTATTGGATTCAGCTGCTGGAGGAACCTTTATGTCCATCACTTTGGGGGCGGCGACAAAGCTTCTTGATGATATGATGATAAATTACTCTGAATGGCACACTGAAAGGGCTCCACAAGGTAAGAAGGTAAATTCTGTTGAAGAAACCTCCTCCTTAAGTGATAAGATTGATGTGATTATGTCTATGCTTGTGAATGGTAGATCTAATGTTGATCCTAATAATGTTCCTTTAGCTTCATTGGTTGCTCAAGAAGAGAATGTTGATGTGAATTTCATTAAAAGTAATAATTTCAACAACAATGCTTATAGGAATAATTCTGGTAACAACTATAGGACATATCCTTCTGCTAATAGTAATGGTTATGGTAATTCTTATGGGAATTCTTACAACAATAATAGGAGTGTACCCCCTGGCCTTGAAGCCATTCTTAAAGAATTTATTAGTACACAAACTGCTTTTAACAAATCATGTTGAAGAAAAGCTTGGTAAAATTGATATTCTTGCTTCTAAGGTTGATAGACTTGCCTCTGATGTTGATCTTTTAAAATTGAAAGTTATGCCTAATAAGTATAATGATAATCAGATTGTTACTACAGAAAATGCCATCCAAGTTCGAATTAATGAAAATATTAGATTGATGGCTGAATTGCATGCTAGGTGGGAAAGAGAAGAAAACGAAAAACTTGCTAAAGAGAATAATGTAGCTAAAGTTTGGACTATTACCACCACTAGTAATGATAATGATTCACATGTTGCTAAAACTCCTACTATCAATGGTAAAATAATTGGTGTTGGCAATGTTTCTACTCCAAGTGCAAAGCGTGCAAAACTGCCTGAAACTGCTGAAACTGTTTGTGATAAAACTGCTGAAATTTTTCAAAATATTGGGGACCATGATCCCATTGCTGTAGATCATAATGGTTTAGATTTTGATGATTGTCACATCTCTGAAGTTATAAAGTTCTTACAAAAACTTGCTAAAAGTCCCAATGCTAGTGCTATAAATTTGGCCTTTACAAAACATATTACAAATGCTCTCATAAAATCTAGAGAAGATAAACTAAAACTTGAAACTTCTATTCCTAGGAAGTTAGAAGATGGTTGGGAGCCCATCATTAAGATGAAGGTCAATGATTTTGATTGTAATGTTTTATCTGATCTTGGTGCAAGTATTTCTGTTATGCCTAAGAAAATCTATGATATGCTTGACTTGCCACCATTGAAAAATTGTTATTTGGATGTTAATCTTGCTGATAATGCTATAAAGAAACCTTTGGGGAGGATTGATAATGTTCGCATTATGGTTAACAATAACCTTGTCCCCATTGATTTTGTTATCTTGGATATTGAATGCAATGCATCTTGTCCCATTATATTGGGAAGACCTTTTCTTCGAACTCGTTGGTGCTACCATTGATATGAAGGAAGGTAATATTAAATATCAATTTCCTCTCAAGAAAGGTATGGAACACTTCCCTAGAAATAGAATGAAGTTACCTTATGATTCTATTATTAGAACAAATTATGATGTTGATGCTTCATCTCTTGATAATACTTGATTCACACTTTCGCGCCTAGCTGAAAGGCGTTAAAGAAAAGCGCTTATGGGAGACAACCCATCATTTTACTTCTGCACTTTTGTTTTATATTTGAGTCTTGGAAGTTGTTACTAATGTAGCAACCACTCCTTATCTTTATTTTATTGCATTGTTGAGCCAAGTAAAGTCTTTGATAGTAAAGTCAATACTAGATTTGGATTACTGCGCAGAAACAGATTTCTTGCTGTCACGAATTTGAGTAGAATTCTCTGTAGGTAACTCAGAAAAATCTGCCAATTTACGTGCGTGATCCTCAGATATGTACGCAACTTTCATTCAATTTTAGCATTTTCATCTGAGCAAGTTAAGTGCCCCTGAAAAATTCGTCTTTACTGGACTGTTCTGTTTTGACAGATTCTGCCTTTTATTTCGCATTGCCTGTTTTGCTATGCTTGATGGATTTCTTTGTTCCATTAACTTTCAGTAGCTTTGTGCAATGTCCAGAAGTGTTAAGAATGATTATGTCACCTCTGAATATATGAATTTTCAATTATGCACTAACCCTCTAATGAGTTTGTTTCGAGTTTGGTGTGGAGGAAGTTTTGAAGGGTCAAGAGAGGAGGATGATACAATATGATCAAGAAGAGTGAAAAGTCTAAGCTTGGGGATGCCCCCGTGGTTCATCCCTGCATATTTTAAGAAGACTCAAGCATCTAAGCTTGGGGATGCCCAAGGCATCCCCTTCTTCATCGACAACTTATCAGGTCACCTCTAGTGAAACTATATTTTTATTCAGTCACATCTTATGTGCTTTACTTGGAGCGTCTGTTTGCTTTTGTTTTTGGTTTTACTTGAATAAAATCGGATCCTAGCATTCTTTATATGGGAGAGAGACACGCTCCGCTGTTTCGTATGAACACATATGTTCTTAGCTTTATTCTTAATGTTCATGGCGAAGGTTGAACTACTTCGTTCATTGATATATGGTTGGAAACGGAAAATGCTTCATGTGGTAAATGGTATATTGTCTTGAATAATTTGATACTTGGCAATTGTTGTTTTATGCTGTTTTTGGTTTCAGAAATCCTACAAAGGAAATATTCTCGGAATTGGACGAAATCAACGCCCAGGGTCCTATTTTTCCACGAAGTGTCCAGAAGACCGAAAGGGAAACGAAGTGGGGCGACGAGGCGCCGCCACACTAGGGCCGAGCGGCCTAAGGGGGCCCGCGCCGCCCTAGCGTGTGGGGCCCCTGTCAGCCCTCCGACTCCGCCCTTTCGCCTACTTAAAGCCTTCGTCGCGAAACCCTCTGTACCGAGAGCCACGATACGGAAAACCTTCCAGAGACGTTGCCGCCGCCAATCCCATCTCGGGGGATTCGAGAGATCACCTCCGGCACCCTGCCGGAGAGGGAATCATCTCCCGGAGGGCTCTACGTCGCCATGATCGCCTCCAGATCGTTGTGTGAGTAGTTCACCCCTGGACTATGGGTCCATAGCAGTAGCTAGATGGTTTTCTTCTCCTCATTGTGCTATCATGTTAGATCTTGTGAGCTGCCTATCATGATCAAGATCATCTATTTGTAATGCTACATGTTGTGTTTGTTGGGATCCGATGAATATTGAATACTATGTCAAGTTGATTATCAATCTATCATATATGTTGTTTATGTTCTTGCATGCTCTCCGTTGCTAGTAGAGGCTCCGGCCAAGTTGATACTTGTAACTCCAAGAGGGAGTATTTATGCTCGATAGTGGGTTCATGCCTCCATTGAATCGCGGGACGAGTGACCAGAAAGTTCTAAGGTTGTGGATGTGCTGTTGCCACTAGGGTAAAACATCGATGCTTTGTCTAAGGATATTTGTGTTGATTACATTATGCACCATACTTAATGCAATTGTCTGTTGTTTACAACTTAATACCGGAAGGGGTTCGGATGATAACCCGAAAGTGGACTTTTTAGGCATAGATGCATGTCTGGATAGCGGTCTATGTACTTTGTCGTAATGCCCTGATTAAATCTCATAGTACTCATCTATTGTATGTGCATTGTTATGCCTTCTTTATTTATCAATTGCCCAACTGTAATTTGTTCACCCAACATGCTATTTATCTTATGGGAGAGACACCACTAGTGAACTGTGGACCCCGGTCCATTCTTTACATCTGAAATACAATCTACTGCAATTGTTCTTTACTGTTCTTCGCAAACAAACATCATCTTCCACACTATACGGTTAATCCTTTGTTTACAGCAAGCCGGTGAGATTGACAACCTCACTGTTACGTTGGGGCAAAGTACTTTGATTGTGTTGTGCAGGTTCCACGTTGGCGTCGGCATCCCTGGTGTTGCGCCGCACTACACTCCGTCACCAACGACCTTCACGTGATCCTTGACTCCTACTTGTTCGATAAACCTTGGTTTCTTACTGAGGGAAACTTGCTGCTACACGCATCACACCTTCCACTTGGGGTTCCCAACGGGCGTGTGCTTTACGCATATCAAGCTAAATTTACGGCGCCGTTGCCGGGGAGATCAAGACACGCCGCAAGGGGAGTCTCCCACATCCAATCTCTTTACTTTGTTTTTGTCTTGCTTTACTTTACTTTATTTACTGCTTTGTTTGCTCTTATATTAAAAACACACAAAAATTAGTTGCTACCTTTACTTTATTTACTGTCTTGTTTGCGTTCTCTATATCAAAAACACAAAAAAAAAAATTTACTTGCATTTACTTTATTTAGTTTGCTTTATTTACTACTGTTAAAATGAATACTCCCGAAAACACTAAGTTGTGTGACTTCACTAGCGCAAATAATAATGATTTCCTATGCACACCTATTGCTCCACCTGCTACTACATCATAATTTTTTGAAATTAAACCTGCTTTACTAAATCTTGTCATGAGAGAGCAATTTTCTGGTGTTAGTTCTGATGATGCTGCTGCCCATCTTAATAATTTTGTTGAACTTTGTGAAATGCAAAAGTATAAGGATGTAGATGGTGATATTATAAAACTGAAATTGTTTCCTTTCTCATTAAGAGGAAGAGCTAAAGATTGGTTGCTATCTTTGCCTAAGAATAGTATTGATTCATGGACTAAATGTAAAGATGCTTTTATTGGTAGATATTATCCTCCTGCTAAAATTATATCTTTGAGAAGTAGCATAATGAATTTTAACCAATTGGAAAATGAACATGTTGCTCAAGCATGGGAAAGAATGAAATCTTTGGTAAAGAATTGCCCAACCCATGGACTAACTACTTGGATGATCATCCAAACCTTCTAAGCGAGGATTGAATTTTTCTTCGCGGAACCTATTGGATTCAAGCTGCTGGAGGAACCTTTATGTCCATCACTTTGGGGGCGGCGACAAAGCTTCTTGATGATATGATGATAAATTACTCTGAATGGCACACTGAAAGGGCTCCACAAGGTAAGAAGGTAAATTCTGTTGAAGAAACCTCCTCCTTAAGTGATAAGATTGATGTGATTATGTCTATGCTTGTGAATGGTAGATCTAATGTTGATCCTAATAATGTTCCTTTAGCTTCATTGGTTGCTCAAGAAGAGAATGTTGATGTGAATTTCATTAAAAGTAATAATTTCAACAACAATGCTTATAGGAATAATTCTAGTAACAACTATAGGCCATATCCTTCGCTAATAGTAATGGTTATGGTAATTCTTATGGGAATTCTTACAACAATAATAGGAGTGTACCCCCTGGCCTTGAAGCCATTCTTAAAGAATTTATTAGTACACAAACTGCTTTTAACAAATCTGTTGAAGAAAAGCTTGGTAAAATTGATATTCTTGCTTCTAAGGTTGATAGACTTGCCTCTGATGTTGATCTTTTAAAATTGAAAGTTATGCCTAATAAGTATAATGATAATCAGATTGTTACTACAGAAAATGCCATCCAAGTTCGAATTAATGAAAATATTAGATTGATGGCTCAATTGCATGCTAGGTGGGAAAGAGAAGAAAACGAAAAACTTGCTAAAGAGAATAATGTAGCTAAAGTTTGGACTATTACCACCACTAGTAATGATAATGATTCACATGTTGCTAAAACTCCTACTATCAATGGTAAAATAATTGGTGTTGGCAATGTTTCTACTCCAAGTGCAAAGCGTGCAAAACTGCCTGAAACTGCTGAAACTGTTTGTGATAAAACTGCTGAAATTTTTCAAAATATTGGGGACAATGATCCCATTGCTGTAGATCATAATGGTTTAGATTTTGATGATTGTCACATCTCTGAAGTTATAAAGTTCTTACAAAAACTTGCTAAAAGTCCCAATGCTAGTGCTATAAATTTGGCCTTTACAAAACATATTACAAATGCTCTCATAAAATCTAGAGAAGATAAACTAAAACTTGAAACTTCTATTCCTAGGAAGTTAGAAGATGGTTGGGAGCCCATCATTAAGATGAAGGTCAATGATTTTGATTGTAATGTTTTATCTGATCTTGGTGCAAGTATTTCTGTTATGCCTAAGAAAATCTATGATATGCTTGACTTGCCACCATTGAAAAATTGTTATTTGGATGTTAATCTTGCTGATAATGCTATAAAGAAACCTTTGGGGAGGATTGATAATGTTCGCATTATGGTTAACAATAACCTTGTCCCCATTGATTTTGTTATCTTGGATATTGAATGCAATGCATCTTGTCCCATTATATTGGGAAGACCTTTTCTTCGAACTGTTGGTGCTACCATTGATATGAAGGAAGGTAATATTAAATATCAATTTCCTCTCAAGAAAGGTATGGAACACTTCCCTAGAAATAGAATGAAGTTACCTTATGATTCTATTATTAGAACAAATTATGATGTTGATGCTTCATCTCTTGATAATACTTGATTCACACTTTCTACGCCTAGCTGAAAGGCGTTAAAGAAAAGCGCTTATGGGAGACAACCCATCATTTTACTTCTGCACTTTTGTTTTATATTTGAGTCTTGGAAGTTGTTACTAATGTAGCAACCACTCCTTATCTTTATTTTATTGCATTGTTGAGCCAAGTAAAGTCTTTGATAGTAAAGTCAATACTAGATTTGGATTACTGCGCTGAAACAGATTTCTTGCTGTCACGAATTTGAGTAGAATTCTCTGTAGGTAACTCAGAAAAATCTGCCAATTTACGTGCGTGATCCTCAGATATGTACGCAACTTTCATTCAATTTTAGCATTTTCATCTGAGCAAGTTAAGTGCCCCTGAAAAATTCGTCTTTACGGACTGTTCTGTTTTGACAGATTCTGCCTTTTATTTCGCATTGCCTGTTTTGCTATGCTTGATGGATTTCTTTGTTCCATTAACTTTCAGTAGCTTTGTGCAATGTCCAGAAGTGTTAAGAATGATTATGTCACCTCTGAATATATGAATTTTCAATTATGCACTAACCCTCTAATGAGTTTGTTTCGAGTTTGGTGTGGAGGAAGTTTTGAAGGGTCAAGAGAGGAGGATGATACAATATGATCAAGAAGAGTGAAAATTCTAAGCTTGGGGATGCCCCCGTGGTTCATCCCTGCATATTTTAAGAAGACTCAAGCATCTAAGCTTGGGGATGCCCAAGGCATCCCCTTCTTCATCGACAACTTATCGAGTCACCTCTAGTGAAACTATATTTTTATTCGATCACATCTTATGTGCTTTACTTGGAGCGTCTGTTTGCTTTTGTTTTTGGTTTTACTTGAATAAAATCGGATCCTAGCATTCTTTATATGGGAGAGAGACACGCTCCGCTGTTTCGTATGAACACATATGTTCTTAGATTTATTCTTAATGTTCATGGCGAAGGTTGAACTACTTCGTTCATTGATATATGGTTGGAAACGGAAAATGCTTCATGTGGTAAATGGTATATTGTCTTGAATAATTTGATACTTGGCAATTGTTGTGCTCATATAGATCATGTTTAAGCTCTTGCATCATGTACTTTGCACCTATTAATGAAGAACTACATAGAGCTTGTTAAAATTTGGTTTGCATGATTGGTCTCTCTAAGTCTAGATATTTTTTGGTTAAGGTGTTTGAACAACAAGGAGACGATGTAAAGTCTTATAATGCTTACAATATGTTCATATGTGAGTTTTGCTGTACCATTTTATACTTGAGTTTGCTTCAAACAACCTTGCTAGCCTAGCCTTGTATTGAGAGGAATTCTTCTCGTGCATCCAAATCCTTGAGCCAAAAACTATGCCATTTGTGTCCACCATACCTACCTACTACATGGTATTTCTCTGCCATTCCAAAGTACATTACTTCAGTGCTACCTTTAAAATTCTATTCTTTGCCTTTACAATACATAGCTCATGGGAAAATAGCCTTAAAAACTATTGTGATGAAGAATATGTACTTATGTATCTTATTTCTTAATAAGTTGCTTGTTGAGCGGTAACCATGTTTCTGGGGACGCCATCAACTTTTACCTTTGTTGAATATCATGTGAGTTGATATGCATGTTCGTCTTGTCTGAAGTAAGGGCGATTTTCATGATCAAATGGTTTGAGTATGCATATTGTTAGAGAAGAACATTGGGCCGCTAACTAAAGCCATGAATCATGGTGGAAGTTTCAGTTTGGACACAAATCCTCAATCTCTTATGAGAATATTAACTGTTGTTGAATGCTTAAGCATTAAAAGAGGAGTCCATTGTCTGTTGTCTATGTTGTCCCGGTATGGATGTCTAAGTTGAGAATAATCAAAAGCGAGAAATCCAATGCGAACTTTCTCCTTAGACCTCCGTACGAAGCGGCATAGAGGTACCCCTTTGTGACACTTGGTTGAAACATATGTTATGCAATGATAATCCATGTTAATCCAAGCTAATTAGGACAAGGTGCGGGCACTATTAGTATACTATGCATGAGGCTTGCAACTTATAGGATGTCTTATACATAACACATATGATTTATTACTACCGTTGACAAAATTGTTTCTATGTTTTCAAAATGAAAAGCTCTAGCACAAAAATAGTAATCCATGCTTCCCTCTGCGAAGGATCATTCTTCTACTTTATTGTTGAGTCAGTTTACCTACTTCTTTCTATCTCAGAAGCAAACACTTGTGTAAACTGTGTGCATTGATTCTTACATGATTACCTATTGCACTTGTTATATTACTTTATGTTGACAATTATCCATGAGATATACATGTTGAAGTTGAAAGCAACTGCTGAAATTTATATCTTCCTTTGTGTTGTTTCAAAGCTTTCTGCTAAGAACTTATTGCTTATGAGTTAACTGTTATGCAAGTCTTATTGATGCTTGTCTTGAAAGTATTATTCATGAAAAGTCTTTGCTATATGATTCAGTTGTTTACTCATTGTCTTCATCATTGCTTCGAATCGCTGCCTTCATCTCATGTGCTTTACAATAGTATTGATCAAGATTATGATAGCATGTCACTTTAGAAATTATCCTTGTTATCGTTTACCTACTCGAGGGCGAGTAGGAACTAAGCTTGGGGATGCTTGATACGTCTCAAACGTATCCATAATTTCTTATGTTCCATGCTACTTTTATGATGATACTCACATGTTTTATACACATTATATGTCATTATTATGCATTTTCCGGCACTAACCTATTGACGAGATGCCGAAGAGCCGCTTGTTGTTTTCTGCTGTTTTTGGTTTCGTAAATCCTACAAAGGAAATATTCTCGGAATTGGACGAAATCAACGCCCAGGGTCCTATTTTTCCACGAAGTTTCCAGAAGACCGAAAGGGAAACGAAGTGGGGCGACGAGGCGCCGCCACACTAGGGCCGCGTGGCCTAAGGGGGGCCCGCGCCGCCCTAGCGTGTGGGGCCCCTGTCAGCCCTCCGACTCCGCCCTTCCGCCTACTTAAAGCCTTCGTCGCGAAACCCTCTGTACCGAGAGCCACGATACGGAAAACCTTCCGGAGACGCAGCCGCCGCCAATCCCATCTCGGGGGATTCAGGAGATCGCCTCCGGCACCCTGCCGGAGAGGGGAATCATCTCCCGGAGGGCTCTACATCGCCATGATCACCTCCGGATCGATTTGTGAGTAGTTCACCCCTGGACTATGGGTCCATAGCAGTAGCTAGATGGTTGTCTTCTCCTCATTGTGCTATCATGTTAGATCTTGTGAGCTGCCTATCATGATCAAGATCATCTATTTGTAATGCTACATGTTGTGTTTGTTGGGATCCGATGAATATTGAATACTATGTCAAGTTGATTATCAATCTATCATATATGTTGTTTATGTTCTTGCATGCTCTCCGTTGCTAGTAGAGGCTCTGGCCAAGTTGATACTTGTAACTCCAAGAGGGAGTATTTATGCTCGATAGTGGGTTCATGCCTCCATTGAATGCGGGACGATGACGTGAAAGTTCTAAGGTTGTGGATGTCTTGTTGCCACTAGGGATAAAACATCGATGCTTTGTCTAAGGATATTTGTGTTGATTACATTACGCACCATACTTAATGCAATTGTTTGTTATTTACAACTTAATACCGGAAGGGGTTCGGATGATAACCTGAAAGTGGACTTTTTAGGCATAGATGCATGCTTGGATAGCGGTCTATGTACTTTGTCGTAATGCCCCGATTAAATCTCATAGTACTCATCATGATATATGTATGTGCATTGTTATGCCTTCTTTATTTGTCAATTGCCCAACCGTAATTTGTTCACCCAACATGCTATTTATCTTATGGGAGAGACACCACTAGTGAACTGTGGACCCCGGTCCATTCTTTACATCTGAAATACAATCTACTGCAATTGTTCTTTACTGTTCTTCGCAAACAAACATCATCTTCCACACTAATGTTTACAGCAAGCCGGTGAGATTGACAACCTCACTGTTACGTTGGGGCAAAGTACTTTGATTGTGTTGTGCAGGTTCCACGTTGGTGCCGGAATCCCTGGTGTTGCGCCGCACTACACTCCGTCACCAACGACCTTCACGTGATCCTTGACTCCTACTGGTTCGATAAACCTTGGTTTCTTACTGAGGGAAACTTGCTGCTACACGCATCACACCTTCCACTTGGGGTTCCCAACGGGCGTGTGCTTTACGCGTATCAGAGACGTATCAGGCGGCAGAGCTGGAGGCGGAGGACGCGGTGCGGCGGTGGGAGGAGTCTAGGGCGGAGAGGTCCTGAAAGCGGGACTTGTGGCGGGAGGAGTGCAGGTTCGGGGGCATGAACGGGGAAGGTGAGGGAGGCTCTGAGGGGGCGGAGGCTTCGGAGCGCCATGGGGAGGGGATGATGGACGCGCGCTACAGGATCTCGTCGCCGATGCAGCCCAGCTGCCGGTGCCTGCACGCACGCCGAATTAGATGCAGTACCACGAGCTGTTCTAGACTACGAATGCAAACCACCACTCCACCGCTCGATTTGTGTTTCTGCCGGACAGCTTGCCTCCGACGAGGGAGAATCGATCGAGGTGAGATGCAGGAGCGAGCTTGCGGCTGCAGGGAAGGAGGAGGTAGAATGGGGAATTTCGGTCGGCTCCATCGGCGACTTTTGTCCGGACGCGCTGCTACGCGTGGGCGTACGTGACTGAGCGATCCTGATCGGACGGACGAGTCGAGGGAGCACTCTGTAAAACAAGACCGTGCCCAGGTATTAGATTTTGCGAAAATGGAAAACCTAAACAAAAGCGCCGCATCAAGAGGCTTCCGTGCGGCGGTTAGCATTTTTTTAGGCCAGATATCTGATTATATTAAGTAAGGAAACAAGAAAATACAGGAACCAACCAGACACTGGGACATCAGTCCCCAAATTGCAAAAAGAACCCTAGAAAAAAAGAGGAAAAGCAATCATGCCCTCGGGCTCCTCTGAGATCGCCGCCGCCATCTTCAACAGCTCCACCTCGCCGGACGGAGAGGCGAAACCTACGCTGGCCGCAGCTAGGTCGCCGAAGCGAACCTTTAGAGGACCACGCCTCATAGAAGTCACCGCAGTAGCCACCCGACGCACACGCCGGGATCTGAGGAAGGATGAAGGCACATCGGCGGGGGACACACCCCGGTCCACTCCGGTGGTCAAGAGAGGGCCGGCAGCAAAAGCCACCGCCCCGACCTGCATCAGCACGCGCATCAACTTGGGAGACCACTGTTGACGAAGACTGATGTACAAGCACCAGCGAAACTCGTTGGCAAGCTCCGAGTCCACACAGGCGCAACCCCAGCACCTCCGCCGTCGATCCAGGAGGAGCTCAACGCCGATGAAGAAGAGGGCAGGGGACAAAAGCTCCCTCAGTCGGCCGCCGCCTTCGCACCGGCGACCACACCAGGAGTACCACCCGCCACTGGCTCGCCGAAACTGCTCCGAAGACCAGTCTCGGCGTGGGGAGAACCGGGACGGACTTATTTTTTTGAAAGGAATACGGTAGGGGAAGCCCCTACAGTGATTTTGTTTTTAAATAATAAGAACCCAAATTCGTGTCCCTGGGGACTTGAAACTGGGTGGCTGGGTGATACGTCTCCAACGTATATATAATTTCTGATGTTCCATGCTAGTTTTATGACAATACCTACATGTTTTGTTCATACTTTATGATGTTTTGATGCGTTTTCCGGAACTAACCTATTAACGAGATGCCGAAGTGCCAGTTCTCGTTTTCTGCTGTTTTTGGTTTCAGAAATCCTAGTAAGGAAATACTCTCGGAATTGGACGAAATCAAGGCCCACGATCTTATATTTCCACGAAGCTTCCAGAACACCGGAGAGGTACCAGAGGGGAGGCCCAGGGCCTCCACACAACATGGCGGCGCGGCCAGAGGGGGGGGGGCGCGCCTCCCTACTGTGTGGGTCCCCCGTGGCCCTTCCGACTCCGCCTCTTCGCCTATTTAAGCCCTGGTGACCTAAAACTTCGATACGGAAAAGCCACAGTACGAGAAACCTTCCAGAGCCGCCGCCATCGCGAAGCCAAGATCTGGGGGACAGAAGTCTCTGTTCCGGCACGCCGCCGGGACGGGGAAGTGCCCCCGGAAGGCATCTCCATCGACACCACCGTCATCTTCATCACCGCTGCTTGTCTCCCATGAGGAGGGAGTAGTTCTCCATCGAGGCTAAGGGCTGTACCGGTAGCTATGTGGTTAATCTCTCTCCTATGTACTTCAATACAATGATCTCATGAGCTGCCTTACATGATTGAGATTCATATGAGTTTTGTATCACTATTCATCTATGTGTTACTCTGGTGATGTTATTAAAGTACTCTATTCCTCCTTCATGATGTAATGGTGACGAGTGTGTGCATCATGTAGTTCTTGGCGTAGGTTATGATTGTAATCTCTTGTAGATTATGGAGTTAACTGTTACTATGATAGTATTGATGCGATCTATTCCTCCTTTCATAGTGTGATGGTGACAGTGTGCATGCTATGTTAGTACTCAGTATAATTGCAATGATCTATATATTATGCACTCTAAGGTTATTTAAATATGAACATCGAATGTTGTGGAGCTTGTTAACTCCGGCATTGAGGTGCTCTTGTAGCCCTACACAATGAATGGTGTTCATCATCCAACAAGAGAGTGTAGAGTGGTTTTATTATGTGATCAATGTTGAGAGTGTCCACTAGTGAAAGTATGATCCCTAGGCCTTGTTTCCAAGCACTCGAAACTCCGTTTATTTATCGTTCATTGCATGTTTACTCGCTGCCATATTTTATTCAGATTGCTATTACCACTCATATACATCCATACTACTTGTATTTCACTATCTCTTCGCCGAACTAGTGCACCTATACATCCGACAAGTGTATTAGGTGTGTTGGGGACACAAGAGACTTCTTGTATCGTGATTGCGGGGTTGCTTGAGAGGGATATCTTTGACCTCTTCCTCCCCGAGTTCGATAAACCTTGGGTGATCCACTTAAGGGAAACTTGCTGCTGTTCTACAAACCTCTGCTCTTGAAGGCCCAACACCTGTCTACAAGAATAGAAGCACACGTAGACATCGGGCACTTTTCACGGCGCCGTTGTCGGGGAGGAAAGGTAAAAGGCATTCATACTCCGGTCCCAGGTAACTAAGTTATTTTCTGTTGCCGTTGTAAGTGCTCGAAGCTATTTCCTTTAGATCCTGCAATTGCATCTTTTTGTTTCTTGTTTTACACTAGTAAGGTATAATGGAAAACAACTGTGAGCTTTTTAAGCTATTTCCTAAGTTAAAATTGTTTGCTGCGAAAATTAAAAAACCTATGGAATCTTATTTGCATGCTAGTAGCAATGATATTAGTATGAACGCTTTGAACACCATTGTTGCTAATGATATGGAAAATTCTAAGCTTGGGGAAGCTGGTTTTGATGAGCATGACATTTTTAGTCCCCCAAGCATTGAGGAGAAAATTTTCTTTGATGATACTTTACCTCCTATTTATGATTATTATAATGATAGTGGTCTTTTGGTGCCGCCTACTATGGAGAGTAAATTTTATTATGATGATACTATGCCTCCTACACTTGATGAGAATAATAATGATAGCTACTTTGTTGAATTTTCTCCCACTACAACTAATAAAATTGATTATGCTTATGTGGAGAGTAATAATTTTATGCATATAGCTCATGATAAGAATGCTTTATGTGATACTTATATTGTTGAGTTTGTTCATGATGCCACTGAAAGTTATTATGAGAGAGGGAAACATGGTTATATGCATCTTAATAATGTTAAGTTTCCCCTCTTTATGTTGAGAATTGTGAAGTTACTCTTGTTTTATCTTGCTATGCTTGTCACTTTGTTCTTCATGAATTTATTTGTGTACAAGATTCCCTTTCATAGGAAGTGGGTTAGGAATAATGTGTTTTGAATTTGCTTCTTGATGCTCTATTTTGCTTCAACTCTTATTTCTTGCGCGAGCATCATTAAAATTGCTGAGCCCATCTTAATGGCTATAAAGAAAGAACTTCTTGGGAGATAACCCATGTCTTTATTTTACTACAGTACTTTTGTTTTATATTTGAGTCTTGGAAGTTGTTACTACTGTAGCAACCTCTCCTTATCTTATTTTATTGCATTGTTGTGCCAAGTAAAGTCTTTGATAGCAAGGTTGATACTAGATTTGGATTACTGCGCAGAAACAGATTTCTGTCTGTCACGAATTTGGGTAGGGTTCTCTGTAGGTAACTCAGAAAAATCTGCCAATTTACGTGCGTGATCCTCAGATATGTACGCAACTTTCATTCAATTTGAGAATTTTCATTTGAGCAAGTCCAGTGCTTCTAAAAAATTCGTCTTTACGTACTGTTCTGTTTTGACAGATTCTGCCTTTTATTTCGCATTGCCTCTTTTGCTGTGTTGGATGGATTTCTTTGTTCCATTAACCTCCAGTAGCTTTGGGCAATGTCCAGAAGTGTTAAGAATGATTGTGTCACCTCTGAACATGTGAATTTTTGATTATGCACTAACCCTCTAATGAGTTTGTTTTAAGTTTGGTGTAGAGGAAGTTTTCAAGGGTCAAGAGAGGAGGATGATATACTATGATCAAGAAGAGTGAAAAGTCTAAGCTTGGGGATGCCCCGGTGGTTCATCCCTGCATATTTCAAGAAGACTCAAGCATCTAAGCTTGGGGATGCCCAAGGCATCCCCTTCTTCATCAACAATTTATCAGGTTTCTTCTCCTGAAACTATATTTTTATTCGGTCACATCTTATGTACTTTACTTGGAGCGTCTGTTTGTTTTTATTTTCGTTTTGTTATTTTCATTCTCTGAATAAATTCATGCTTGTGTGGGAGAGAGACACGCTCTGCTTTTTCATATGAACACTGGTGTTCTTAGTTCTATCTTTAATGTTCATGGCGAATGTTGAAACTGCTTCGTTCATTGTTATATGGTTGGAAACAGAAAATGCTGCATGTGGTAATTGGTATAATGTCTTGAATAATTTGATACTTGGCAATTGTTGTGCTCATATAGATCATGTTTAAGCTCTTGCATCATGTACTTTGCATATTAATGAAGAACTACATAGAGCTTGCTGAAATTTGGTTTGCATGATTGGTCTCTAGAGTCTAGATATTTTCTGGTTAAGGTGTTTGAACAACAAGGAGACGATGTAAAGTCTTATAATGCTTACAATATGTTCATATGTGAGTCTTGCTCGCACCATTTTATACTTGAGTTTGCTTCAAACAACCTTGCTAGCCTAGCCTTGTATTGAGAGGAATTCTTCTCGTGCATCCAAATCCTTGAGCCAAAAACTATGCCATTTGTGTCCACCATACCTACCTACTACATGGTATTTCTCTGCCATTCCAAGCAAATACTTCATGTGCTACCTTTAAACAATTCAAAAGCTATTATCTCTTATTTGTGTCAATGTTTTATAGCTCATGAGGAAGTATGTGGTGTTTATCTTTCAATCTTGTCATTTACTTCGGACAGACTTTCACCAATGGACTAGTGGCATATCCGCTTATCCAATAATTTTGCAAAAAGAGCTGGCAATGGGGTTCCCAGCCCCAATTAATTAACTTTCATTAATAATTCTCTTCACATGTTTTGCTCTGATCTATCAGTAAGCAACTTAATTTTGCAAATAGACACTCCTTCATGGTATGTGAATGATGGAAGGCACCCGAGGATTCGGTTAGCCATGGCTTGTGTAAGCAAAAGGTTGGAAGGAGTGTCATCCATAAATAAATAAATAAAAACTAAACTAAAGTACGTGTGTAAACAAAAGAGAAGAGGGATGATCTACCTTGCTGGTAGAGATAACGTCCTTCATGGGAGCCGCTCTTGAAAGTCTGGTTGATAAGGTAGTTAGAGTACCCATTACCATTCGTTGACAACAACAAACACCTCTCAAAACTTTATTTTTATACTCTCTATATGATTTCAAAACTTAAAAAGCTCTAGCACATGATTTAATCCCTGCTTCCCTCTGCGAAGGGCCATTCTTTTACTTTATGTTGAGTCAGTTTACCTACTCCTTTCTATCTCAGAAGCAAACACTTGTGTCAACTGTGTGCATTGATTCTTACATGTTTACCTATTGCATTTGTTATATTGCTTTATGTTGACAACTATCCATGAGATATACATGTTACAAGTTGAAAGCAATTGCTGAAACTTAATCATCCTTTGTGTTGCTTCAATGCCTTCTACTTTGAATCTATTGCTTTATGAGTAACTCTTATGCAAGTCCTGTTGATGCTTGTCTTGAAAGTATTATTCATGAAAAGTCTTTGCTATATGATTCATTTGTTTACTCATTGTCTTCATCATTGCTTTGAATCGCTGCATTCATCTCATATGCTTTACAATAGTATGATCAAGATTATGTAAGTAGCATGTCACTACAGAAATTATTCTTTTTATCGTTTACCTACTCGAGGACGAGTAGGAACTAAGCTTGGGGATGCTTGATACATCTCCAACGTATCTATAATTTTTGATGTTCCATGCTAGTTTTATGACAATACCTACATGTTTTGTTCATACTTTATGATGTTTTGATGCGTTTTCCGGAACTAACCTATTAACGAGATGCCGAAGTGCCAGTTCCTGTTTTCTGCTGTTTTTGGTTTCGAAATCCTAGTAAGGAAATATTCTCGGAATTGGACGAAATCAAGGCCCACGATCTTATATTTCCACGAAGCTTCCAGAACACCGGAGAGGTACCAGAGGGGAGGCCCAGGGCCTCCACACAACATGGCGGCGCGACCAGAGGGGGGGCGCACCCCCCTACTGTGTGGGTCCCCCGTGGCCCTTCCGACTCCGCCTCTTCGCCGATTTAAGCCCTAGTGACCTAAAACTTCGATACGGAAAAGCCACGGTACGAGAAACCTTCTAGAGCCGCCGCCATCGCGAAGCCAAGATCTGGGGGACAGAAGTCTCTGTTCCGGCACGCCGCCGGGATGGGGAAGTGCCCCCGGAAGGCATCTCCATCGACACCACCGCCATCTTCATCACCGCTGCTGTCTCCCATGAGGAGGGAGTAGTTCTCCATCGAGGCTAAGGGCTGTACCGGTAGCTATGTGGTTAATCTCTCTCCTATGTACTTCAATACAATGATCTCATGAGCTGCCTTACATGATTGAGATTCTGTTATCACCAGAATTTGACCGGATCAGAGGTGGGCCGCGATCAAGATGGGCTTGAAGAATATACATGGAAGAAATACATGAATCGGCCTTGCCCGTCGCTGCCCGCCGGTGGGTTTCTGACCGCAACAGATTCATATGAGTTTTTTATCACTATTCATCTATGTGTTACTCTGGTGATGTTATTAAAGTACTCTATTCCTCCTTCATGATGTAATGGTGACAGTGTGTGCATCATGTAGTTCTTGGCGTAGGTTATGATTGTAATCTCTTGTAGATTACGGAGTTAACTATTACTATGATAGTATTGATGCGATCTATTCCTCCTTTCATAGTGTGATGGTGACAGTGTGCATGCTATGTTAGTACTCGGTATAATTGCAATGATCTATTATGCACTCTAAGGTTATTTAAATATGAACATCGAATGTTGTGGAGCTTGTTAACTCCGGCATTGAGGTGCTCTTGTAGCCCTACACAATGAATGGTGTTCATCATCCAACAAGAGAGTGTAGAGTGGTTTTATTATGTGATCAATGTTGAGAGTGTCCACTAGTGAAAGTATGATCCCTAGGCCTTGTTTCCAAACACTGAAACTCCGTTTATTTACTGTTTTGTTGCATGTTTACTCGCTGCCATATTTTATTCAGATTGCTATTACCACTCATATACATCCATACTACTTGTATTTCACTATCTCTTCGCCGAACTAGTGCACCTATACATATGACAAGTGTATTAGGTGTGTTGGGGACACAAGAGACTTCTTGTATCGTGATTGCAGGGGTTGCTTGAGAGGGATATCTTTGACCTCTTCCTCCCCGAGTTCGATAAACCTTGGGTGATCCACTTAAGGGAAACTTGCTGCTGTTCTACAAACCTCTGCTCTTGGAGGCCCTACACTGTCTACAAGAATAGAAGCACACGTAGACATCACTGGGTTGTACATCCACTCCCCTAACCAAGTGAGCTAGGCTCACTTCTTGGGACGGACTTATTCGCGCCACTGCCGCCACCATCACCCACCATAGCAACAACGGAACGCACCAAACTACCCTACTATGCACACGCCGGCAGCACAGAGTCGCGGTCTCCCCACCCTCCCGCCGCCGAAGCATCCGGAGAGGGGAGAGACCAGCGGTCTGGCCGGCGAAGGAGCGAGGAACGGGAGCTGCCCTGGTCGCCTTCCTTATCGCCTAGCCGAAGGGATAAGGAAGAGAGTTAGTAAAATGATCTGCTCCTTCCGGCGGTTAGCATATTAGGAAAACAAGGCATCGCTTCATTTAGGGAAGCAACGACCGGAAGCAGCTCCAAGACGGGAAGAGAGGAGAGGAGCAAGCCCCCGTCGCCCCGAACACAGAGGCACACGGGAGGCCGCCGTCGCTGCACGATGCAGCGGGGAGGTCGTCGCCGCCGAGCACGAAACCGTGCGGGAGGCCGCCGTCGCTGCACGACGCAGCTGGGAGGTCGTCGCCACCGAGCACGGAACCGCGCGGGAGGCCGCCGTCGCCGTTCGACGCAGCGGAGGGTTTGTCGTCGCCGCCAAGCACAAAGCCGAGTGGGCGGCCGCCGTGGCCGCACGACGCATCAGGAAAGTCGGCGTCGCCACCGATCACCGAGCCGCGTGGGAGGCCGTCATGCCGCACGACGCATTCGCCGCCGCCGAGCACAGAGCAGCGCTGGAGGCCGGCTCCGCTGAGCATGGAGTCGCACATGAGGCTTTCACCGCTGCCGAGCACGGAGCAGCGCTTGAGGCCGCCGCCAAGCACATAGCAGCGCTGAAGGATTCCGTTGCCGCCGAGCATAGAGCTTCCATGGAGGCTGCCGCCGCAGCTCAGTGCGACGTTGGAGCACATGTCCGCTCGGGTGTGGAATAATTAAGCAGTTAAGCCTAATTAACCTGGAAGTAGTTGTTTTTCATGATCATCTAGTATAATAGATGCTCCCCATAGTTCTCGCAGCCCATCCACGACAGCCCCGCGTCGCGGAAGGGCTTGCCGAGTGCCTCATTTCGTTTCCACCTGATTGGGCCACGTGGCACAGTGTGACTGGACGCGACCGGTCGTGGGTGAGACAAAACCGTCTCCGGCCAACTAGCAACGCGGGCCAGTTCTTGCTATGTCTCCTCATCTGCGCAGTCGTCGGGCGTCCTTTCCTCTAAGTCGGCATCATCCAATCCTCCTCTCATCCCAGCATCGTCCCGCATCCGCGCCCGGTCGAAACCCTAGCCCACTTTCCCCCAATCCCTACGCGAGATCCATCCTCACCCATGGCGGCGGTTTTCTGCCCCAACCTCTCCCACTCGTTCCCCTCGTTCTCATCCACTAATCTCCTTGCCTCGCAGCTGCCACTCCCTCATTCGACCGATCTCCCTTCGTCGCCATGGCTACCAGGAGCAACGCCGGCTTTGGACGCGAGCGGCCGCGTGAAGGAAGAAGGGCAAGGGACGGGCCGCCGCCGCAATGGAGGCGATCTGGCGTGCACACGGTGGAGAGGTCGCAGCCAACGAGCAGGATGAAGAGGTGTGGATCGACGCGTCGGAACGGTGCCGCTAGGCCGTGTTACAGACTCAAGCATGTCAAAGGAGATTACACCTACTGGGAAGCAAAGGCGTAGGCTGAGAAGATTCAGTAGAAGACCAGCGCGTGTTGTTGGGCCAGAGTGGACTACCTGAGAGCCAATGGAAGCTTAGCACGTGTCATCGATGACCAGTTCGGCAAGCCACCTCGTGTCCGAGCTGGGGGGGGTTAAGTAGGCATCTGGTTTTCTCTTGGTGACTGTCTTTGGACCAGAAACTGAATCGTATCTGCTCCCCACCTTGCTTCTCTTCTATTCCCCCCCTACTGCTTGCTTCTCTCTCTAAAACTCCATTGTATCATCCAATTGCTCTAAGATCCAGTAGTGAGAACTGAGATGTGTAGTGGGTACGTAACATATGGTATCAGACGCCCATGATTCTGTGGAATTCCTCGTTAAATCCTTCGATCTGATCAGTAAATCCGTCTCGGCAGGCGCTGGTCATCTCGCGTGATCCAGCACAAAGTTTCCCTCGGGAACGCCCCCGATACGGTGGTCGGATTTGGGTTGAGTTCCACGAATTCGTCCTGGATCGCCCACATCAGACACGGTGGTTCACATCGGAGCGGATCGACACTCTGGAGGTGGATATGGAGGCGTTACAGAAGATGATCGAAAAGCTCTCGCTTGATCTAAAAGGGGGCCTATCCTCAGTGGAATCCTCGCAGGCTTCGATTGAAGCGAAGTTGGAGTCCACGCAGGCCTCCATCGACGCGACGGTGCAATCACTGCAAACGCTCAACACTTGGCGGGGCGGGGTCGACACTCAGGTGTCCGATCTGACGGCGTCCGTGCAGGATCTGCGTAAACAGATCAATCGAGTGGTGGTTGGAGTTGGCTTGAGCGCCCTGGGTCCTCCTCCGACCACTCCAGGTGCAGCGGCCCAGCCTGCAGCCCCAGCGAATACGACTCTGGGGACATCACTGCAAGCTTGGAACTCCGGGCCTAATGGCCACGGCACGGCAACAGATACCCGGGGCCAGACAGGGGTTACTCCTCTGCCGACCCCGGTCAAAGGTACCGATTCCTCGTCCATGGCAATTGTTACTGTTGGTTCTAAACAAGCAGTAGCTACAATTCAGAACACACCACCACCTCCACCCACTGAATTTCCACGTTTTGGTGGTGAAGATCCACGGCTTTGGCAGAAGTCGGCGGAGAAGTACTTCTGTATTTTTGCTGTTGATCCTACTTACTGGGTAGAATATGCCACTATGCATTTTAGTGGAAATGCTGCTTTATGGTTGCAAAGTGTAGAAGATCAACTGCCTAAATATACTTGGGAAAAATTATGTGACATCATCAATACTAGGTTTGATAGAGGGCAGTATCAATTCCTGTATAGGCAGATCTTCAAACTTAAACAACATGGAACTGTAGTAGAGTATCTTGAGCGTTTTGACAACCTCATGCATCACATGTTAGCTTATAGGCCTGATTTAGACCCTATGTTTTTCACCACACGTTTCATAGAAGGACTAGCTCGTGATATTCGTGCTGTTGTAATGATTCAAAGACCCCAAGACCTCGAGACTGCTGTTGCTTTGGCCTTGTTGCAGGAGGAAATCGAAGACGATGAACCAAAATTATCACACAAGCATACTCCTGTGAAACCAATGATGCGGCACAACTTTACGCCGCCAGGTGTGAGAAATACTTCCCAGAATTCTGAGGATAGATCTTCTGGTCTGGCTTCAAAAGTGGCAGCGTTGAAGGCATACAGAAGAGCTCGCAATTTATGCTTTACATGTGGTGAAAAGTGGGCACCTGGGCATAAGTGTAACACAACTGTCCAACTGCATGTAGTCGAGGAATTGTTGTCGATGCTGCAAAGTTCTGAATCTGAGGGTGAGCCAAACTCTCCAGAAAATGAAGTGTTTGAAGATGCACTGCATGATGCACAGGAAGTGTTAATGTCCATCAGTAAGCAGGCTGTCAATGGCTCAGAAGCACCTAGGTCAATGCGTCTGTTGGGACATATACAAGGGCATGATGTGCTTATTCTAATTGATTCGGGATCATCGAACAATTTTATCAGTTCCGAACTGGCATCACAACTCAAAGGGGTAACTCCACTGTCCCGACCAGTTCACGTTCGTGTTGCTGGAGGTGGTATTCTGTCTGGTGATGCTGAGATCAAAAACTGCAAGTGGGAGTGTCAGGGTTCATCTTTCCATACTGATCTCAAGGTTCTGCCTCTTCAGTGCTACGATATCATTCTCGGCATGCAGTGGTTAGAGGGGCTGGGGCTAATGACTCACCACTGGGCAGAAAAATGGTTTGAATTTGACCATCAAGGTACCAAGTGCAAACTGCAGGGCATCAGACCTAATACTGAGCAATGTGAGACAATATCTGTCGAGGAGTTGCACACATTACAACGCCAAGATTCAGTATATTACATGGTTGAGCTGTATACTGTGAGTGATACTACATCACAGAGCACTGTGCCTCACATTGTGGCGATGGTTCTGAAAACTTATGAGGAAGTGTTTGCTGAACCGAAAGGGTTGCCGCCTCACAGATCCTTTGATCACACCATTCCGTTGTTGCCAGGTGCAAGCCCAGTCAATCTCAGGCCATATCGCTATAGCCCAATGCAGAAAAACGAAATCGAAAAGCAAATTCGGGAGCTGCTAGCACAAGGTGTCATTCGACCCAGCTCTAGTCCTTTTGCTTCCCCTGTCTTGCTAGTGGGAAAAAAGGATCTCTCATGGAGGCTATGTGTAGATTATCGCCATCTTAATGCTATCACAGTGAAGAATAAGTATCCCTTGCCGGTGATCGATGAACTTCTTGATGAATTGGCTGGTGCCAAATGGTTCACAAGCCTGGATCTTCGCTCAGGCTATCATCAAATACGAATGGCCGAGTGTGACGAGTACAAAACGGCATTTCAAACACACCATGGTCATTTCGAGTACCGTGTCATGCCGTATGGAGTCACAGGCGGACCAGCAACCTTTCAAGGGGTGATGAATGCAATCTTGGCACCATTTCTGAGGCAGTCAGTTTTGGTCTTTGTGGATGACATCCTAATCTACAGCAAGACGTTAGCTGATCACGCTCAACATCTGCAAGCTGTTTTGGAGATCTTGGCCAAGAATGAGTTGAAGGTTAAAAGATCGAAATGCAATTTTGCTAAGCAGGAGATTCAGTACTTGGGTCATGTGATCAGTGCTTCAGGGGTTTCCACAGATCAAGGCAAGATCAAACCCATTCTCCAATGGCAGCCACCTGAGAATGTAAAAGAACTAAGGCGGTTTCTTGGCATGACAGGCTATTATCGGAAGTTTATCCGAGGCTATGGAGTCATTAGCAAAAATCTTACGGGTTTGTTGAAGAAAGGGGTTCCTTACACTTGGACATCGGCTACAGAAGAATCATTTCAGGCACTGAAAAATGCTCTGAGTTCAGCTCCAGTCTTGGCTCTGCCAGATTTCTCCAAAACCTTCATCATTGAGACCGATGCTTGCAGCCGTGGTGTTGGAGCTGTCCTGCTGCAAGAGGACCATCCTTTAGCTTTCATTAGTAAAGCATTGGGTCCTCGACATCTGGGCTTGTCCACTTATGAGAAGGAATGACTTGCAATATTGATGGCCGTCGATAAATGGAGATCGTACTTACAGCATGGGGAGTTCATCATCCGCACTGATCAACGCAGTCTCATGCACTTGGATGATAAGCGCTTGACGACGCCGTGGCAGCATAAGGCTCTCACAAAAATGCTGGGCCTTCAATATAAAATCATCTACAAGAAAGGTGTGGACAACCGAGTAGCAGATGCTCTGTCGCGTCACATACATGGTGACACTGAAGAACTGCAGGTTATATCAGCATGCAGACCAGTATGGCTAGAAGCAGTGGAACTAGGTTATACCAAGGATAATGAAGCAACAAAACTTCTAGCACAGTTGGCTCTCTCATCACCGATTGGTAACTATACCTTGCATAAAGGCTTAATACGATACAAAGGCAGAATTTGGATTGGCAGAAATCCTAAGTTGCAACAAGATATAATGCATGCTCTTCACTGCAGCCCCATTGGTGGACACTCGGGATTTCAGGCAACATATCATCGTATTAAACACCTCTTCTCGTGGCCAGGGATGAAAGCTCACATACGTCAGTTTGTTGCTCAGTGCTCGGTGTGCCAACAAGCAAAAACGGAACGTGTACCGTACCCAGGTCTGCTAGAACCACTGGCTGTCCCTACAGGTGCTTGGAAAGTTGTAACTATGGATTTCATAACTGGGCTACCAAAATCTTCCAGGTATGATTGCATAATGGTGGTGGTGGATAAGTTCTCGAGATACGCTCATTTTGTGCCATTGTCGCACCCATTCACTGCCCTGTCAGTGGCCATGGCGTATATGAAGGAGATATATCGTTTGCACTCAATGCCTGAAGCCATCGTCTCGGATCGAGATCCTATCTTCACTAGTACTCTATGGCAAGAGTTGTTCAGGTTAACGCAGACAGAGCTAAGAATGAGTTCTGCGAGACACCCTGAAACAGATGGCCAAACGGAACGTGTTAACCAGTGCTTAGAAGGATTCCTTAGATGCTTTGTCAGCTCTTGCCAAACGAAGTGGTCCGACTGGATCCCACTGGCGGAATTCTGGTATAACACCACCATACACTCAGCTCTGGGTAAGACACCGTTTGAAGTACTCTATGGGCATGTGCCGCGTCACTTTGGCGTTGATGTCGTCGAATCGTGTGCTATTCCTGATCTGCAACAGTGGTTGAGTGAAAGGGAAACTATGACAGCCTTGTTGCATCAACATTTAACTCGACAAAGGCAAAGGATGAAATCGCAAGCAGATAAACATAGAACGGAGAGGCACTTTGATGAAGGCGAGTGGGTATACCTCAAATTACAGCCTTATGTTCAAACATCAGTGGCACATCAAGGTTCTCGCAAATTGGCTTTCAGATTCTATGGGCCTTTCCAGATTATTCAGAAAGTGGGGAAGGTGGCGTATAAACTGCAATTGCCCAGCCATAGTCAAATTCATCCTGTGATACACGTGTCACAGTTGAAAAAATCGGTTGGCTCTGAAGTGGTGGTACAAACTAACCTTCCTGATGTTGAGGATTTCAACTGTGTTCCTGTACAGGTACTTGGTACGAGATGGAGACGCAAAGATGCCACTTCGCAAAAACAAGTGTTGGTGAGATGGTCCAAGCTTCCTGATGCTTTAGCAACCTGGGAATGGCAAGACGAAGTTCAAGCACGTTTTCCTGGATCACCAGCTTGGGGTCAAGCTGGCTCCCAAGGAGAGGGTAATGTTACAGACTCAAGCATGTCAAAGGAGATTACACCTACTGGGAAGCAAAGGCGTAGGCTGAGAAGATTCAGTAGAAGACCAGCGCGTGTTGTTGGGCCAGAGTGGACTACCTGAGAGCCAATGGAAGCTTAGCACGTGTCATCGATGACCAGTTCAGCAAGCCACCTCGTGTCCGAGCTGGGGGGGTTAAGTAGGCATCTGGTTTTCTCTTGGTGACTGTCTTTGGACCAGAAACTGAATCGTATCTGCTCCCCACCTTGCTTCTCTTCTATTCCCCTCCTGCTGCTTGCTTCTCTCTCTAAAACTCCATTGTATCATCCAATTGCTGTAAGATCCAGTAGTGAGAACTGAGATGTGTAGTGGGTACGTAACAGGCCGTGTAGGAGCTCGTGAATGAGGGAGGACTCCGCGAGCACGGCGGACGAGGGAAAGTAGGATACGTCCATCACCAGGGGCCACCGCCGCCGACTACGCAAGTGCCAAGAACGATGCATTCTGCCCGCAGGTACTCTCTGGTACATAGGTATTTCAGACCTGCTGCAAGAAGTTACAGTGTAATAATAGAATCTGCATATTCAATTTCATTTAGCACAATTGGTGTGCTCATCTGATTGCCTCAAATGGCCAGCGAGCTTGCTGTTCCAGATCTCACAAGGAGGCCGGAGGTGGTTGGAGTCATCTCCAATGATGTGGAGCTCCATCCTTTGCGCTGAAAGGTTCTGATTTGCCATTGTTTCTGCAGCCTGTGACACCCGCTGATGTTTGTCTAATCTAACCATCCATATTCTTTACATGTCTTTTTTGGTTGTTGGAGAATCCAAAGGGAGAAGTTATGTGTATACATTAATGCATTTACCACGAGTAATATGGGAAAAATGAAGCTGAATATCATTTGAACTATTTCATGGAATTAGGAAGTAAATCTGAGAGATTCGTTGAAGGCAAAAGAGGAGAGCTCCAGAATAATTCAGTTATGAACATATGTTATCTTATGTTTGGTTCCAATATTATTTATCTGATTTCACTAGTAGAAAAAGAGGCTTCCGTCCACCCCCATTACTCCCGAAAATATTCGAACCGCGACTAAAGCCCCCTTTAGTCGCGGTTTGGGAGGCGACCCGCGACTAATGCTCCATCCGAGACGAAAGGGTACCCCTTTAGTCGCGGTTGGTAACACCAACCGGGACTAAAGGGCTATGGAGGGATGCGGCCGGCGGAAAAACCTTTAGTCCCGGTTGGTCCCCTTTAGTTCCGAGTTTTTTTACTCCCACGCACCCTGCACACACACACACACACACACCCCCCCCGTGGATCGCCTTTTTTTGGTTTGTAAAATACAAAAGAAAATGATAGAAAATTCAAAAAAAAAATTGTTTTCAGATTCTTGTATGTTATGCAACCTACTATTCGGAGAAATTAAGAAATTCGAATTTTCACTTTTTTTTGCAAAAAAAGTTTTAAAAATGGTAAAACCGCAATAACTTTTGCATACGACGTCGAAAAAAAACGTATAATATATCAAAAAATTCCAAATGAAAATACGAAAGCAGGAAGATTTTAGTTTTTGCTATAAATTATGGATTATATATTTTTAAAATTTTTCAAAAAAATAAAATTAATAATTGCATCCAGCATAAAGATTACTATTACTTTTACCCAATTTTTAGATTTTCAAATTTTTAGGTTTTAGGTTTGGCAAAAAAAATATTTTAAAAATAAAAAAAATAAAAAAATTAAAAATTAAAAAGTTAATGTTTACTTATTTATTCACGATTATTATTACATCATTATTTTGTTTATGAAAAAAATTATTTGAAATTCAAACAATAAAAAAATGTGACATCGACCAATATGTTAATAGGATTGATATGATACTAGTATCACATACATGTGCGCGTAGCACTTGGATGCGGAATGGAATGGAACTCGGAAGTTAAGCGTGCTAGAGGTGGAGTAGTGGGAGGATGGGTGACCGAGCGGGAAGTTTGACCACGAGTAAGTAATTTGACTAGAGATAAGTGTAGTTAGAGATAGAGACTAAGCTATCCAAATAACTGAAATAATAAAAATTCTGAAAAAAAAATAGAAAAAAAACGGAGTGAAAAAAATTAGAAACCCAAATGAATTAAAAAAAAATAACGAAATAGCCTTTAGTCCCGGTTGGGGACACAAACCGGGACTAAAGGTCCTTCGCCCAGGCGCACGCTAGCCGCCCACGTGGACGGACCTTTAGTCGTGGTTCGTAAGCAACCGCGACTAAAGGGGGGGGCTTTAGTCGCGACCCTTTAGTCCCGGTTGCACAACCGGGACTAAAGCCCGTTGTGAACCGGGACTAAATGCCCTTTTTCTACTAGTGTTTCTAGTTTTCCATTGATGATTCTTCAGGTTGAATCATTTGACTTTTGTTCTCCGTAGGTGTTCATGGATAGTATGTCATGGATCGTCTTGATATTTGTTCTATGCAGAAGTGGGTATATATGTTCTATGGCAAATGAAATTGCAAATTTACACAGATTATTAATTTGGCACAAATGGTTTCTCATATGGTACGAAAGTAACACCAAGTTGAAATCTTGCAGCTGCCTCCTCATTTAAATCTTAACTTAGGGTTACCTTTTACCATTGCATTTGGAATTTCTCACATTGGTTCTGGAGATGCACACTCTCTGTCATGGGGATTACTATGGTGATCTATCATTTATTTGACTGTAAAGAGCAACAAATGTATGATGTTCGAAAATGTAAACAATAATTATGCATTCTAATTTTTACTGCTACCTTTTCAGCTGTTATATAAAGCCAGATCATATAGCCATTTTTTGGAACCCGGGTCAAAATAGATATAAGAAAGCAGGACAGAACACATTTTTAGTGCACTTATGACTAAGACCATCTACCTTGGTTATTTGTTCATAGTCATGTTGTAGAACATGCAATATTTTGCATGTTGAAAGATTGAGGTCCTTACTGGTACAATATTGTGGGATTTTTAGTTATTTTTATATATAAATGGTCCCTGTAGTATATTCTAATTTTTGAGTTTTTAGCATGTTTGCATTCTTCAGTTTTGGATTTCTTTCTTTGCAGTTTTTTTGCTTTTTTTATCATGCTTTTCTTCAGGTTTGTATTTATTTCCTCGTAGTTTTTAGGTTTTCTGCAATCACTCATTTCCTCTACACTCAATTAATTGAGCTTCTTTTGTAGGGAAATCTTCCATGTCACTCTATTTTTCTTAACTGATCTAGGCGGTCTCGAATGTTTCAGGTTTTATATATTGTATCAATGGACAATGGAAATGGAGTTTTGGTTTTATGATGATCTGGTTGGAGCCTTGGGAGTCAAGTTGACTCCGATGTACAAAATAAACAAGGATCAGAGGTAGCTCAAGGTAAATCCGCTCGAAAGCTTTAGTTCATCTCAATTGTTCACTTATTTTTTTACTGATTTGATCTGGGTATTTAACAATGGGTAAGAAACTAACTAGTGGAGGGAAAGAGATAAAATATAGCTGTAGTTACATAACCAAATGAGGATGATTGCCTAGAAATGTTGTATATATTTTGTTAGTTCATTGCAACAAGAAAAGTATGATAGTATGAATAAATATATTCAAGGAAGACATTCTAGATTATGTAGCTATTTATGTAACTTGGTCTGCTTATTTCAAACTTTATTTTTTCAGGTATTGGTTCTTCGGTTAACTTCAGTTTGTTCCTTATATATTTGTTCAAAGGAGTGAGAAAGTTCATAGTGTAGAAAGAAGAGTTGAAGCGGAAGATCGCCTCCTGGAAGGCCCTCCCATCATCCTCCAGCACGAGGCGAAAAGGGCTGTCCTTGACAAGTGTGAGCCTTGCAAGGGCACCGGCCGCTGCCTACATTACATGTTCATAGTGTACACAAGGTGCATGTCTGTTGCTTTCTGTTATGCTATGCTAATGGATTGCTTTAATTTATGCATTGGATGCCATGCAGCACCAGCCCTGTTCAGAAACATCTTGGCCTCCGCTGCTTCTCACCTCGCTACCAGAGGATGCCATGCAGCAATGCAGAGCGCAGTGGCCGCTGGTTAGTTTCTTTACATTTCCTTGCTAATTTATTTTGAAATCAAATGTATCCGTGTTGCATGTTCTTTACGCTTTTTTGAATAGTGTTTCATCTTGGGTATTGTTCTTACTGTAGCATGTACAAGGACATTTCAATACTATTATCCAGCATATTGATGTATCAGAGTAAGAGGAGGACCATCTTGCAGTCCATATTTTAGGTGCTATCCGTGGTGTAACCCTGATGGACTGAAATTAAATGGTTTAGGGCCATCATGCAGTCCCCAATGCTTTCATTACAGAGGAACAATGGCTGTGTTCTATAAAATCACTAGACAGGTAAATACACTTACTAAGCATTTTTCTTCATTGTGCTTTCCTGTTTTGGACTGATCATGATGTTAACGATTTAATTATGTGCTCCTACAGGAGGAATCTTTAGACTATGGAGAGGTACGGGTGAGAGCTCCGTGTTAGCTGTACCGATGGTATATTCACCTGACAATGACTAGTATTCTGTTTTCTCTAATTTCTTATTCCATGACTTTATATCAGAGTTTTCCTTGCCTTACGCATAATTTTGGTTTTACCTCGGTGTATTTATCTTCATGTATCGCTTCATCTGTCATAATATTGTATTTTTATACCTTCATGGCAAATAATTTTCTTGGGATGCTGATAATCAGAATGATTTGTTCATTGTCGAGGGCGTTGGCAAACAGAGCAATGGCATGCAGGTTCTCTCTCTCAACATCTAATTCTGCTTGCAGCAGCTCATGAAGAAATACTACCACTGCAAGTCACCAGGTATCAGGTCAGAAAATGCAGTCCCGAGCTACTCTGATTTCCATGTGTGGCTATCTCTGTCATTCATCGTGGCAAAGCGAAACTGTGATGTCAATCCTATGAATACGTTGAACCGAGGTGAGCCATTATCGATTCGCTGCTGAAGGTGTTTTCCTTTATTTTGTTTCATGTGGTTTATCTTTTATACTTTGAAATTATTTAGTTCCTGCATTGAACCGTAATTTGTTTATTGGCCTATTATGTCGGGTGTTACTTGGCTTTTCATGGATTTGCATAAACAATGGTTTGTGTACGCTTTATCTTGAGCTATGTAGATGAATATAATAGCTGTCGTCCTATGGTCTATCTGCTAAAATGTGTGCACCAACTCTACCTTAAACAATAAAGTGAATCGGGGCTTCGTGATTTTTCCAAAACATGTAATTCCCTGAAGCACATATTTTGTATGTAATGCCCAGAATCCTCTGGCAGTCAGTCTAGCAATCCTGACACCCACAATCGACCTCCGACAGCCATGAGCCATGACCTCTTGTATTGTCATATGCTTCCTGTTACTTGCTCTGTTTTGCTAATGTACATGTATTAGCTATCATCTGTACATCTCGCGTTTTTTTATCTGAGTATTAACAAGTCAATTTTGAAAGTGAAAGCTTTCGATATGTCTGGTTTGCATCTTCTCCGATCCATCTTTTGATGTGTTATAGATTGTTAAAAAAAATTCTGGATTTATTCGTCTGTCTCAACTTTCCCTATTACACCTTTTGATTTGTCTTCCCGGTATATTTTGCAGTCGTTACAGCAGCGTCTTTGGACTCTGTTTGATATGTGTCATGTTATTGATTCTTCCTCCTGCGGGTGATGATTTTATCAACTGGCTGTGGTGCCATGTATATTTAGCCCACACGCTCCTCCAGCCCCCACCCTTCTCCCCTATTGCTCTTAATGTCGCTGAGTTAGCGCTGCTGCTGCGCTTCCCTCCTCCCATCCGATCAAGTGGAGAGGCATTGAGGATGATGTCTGAATGCACTAGGAGATGTGACCTCCCTCACATGCTTCCTAAGCTCTGATTTTTTTTTAGAAAATTTCCATAACGGCCATAAGTTTATAAGGGCCTCTCTTTTTCGGGGTTCCCATTACTAATGTATATTCTTAAGAAACCGAGTTCAATTGAAAGTTCTTATCACTTACCAACTTGGTACGAATCTCATGAATCTTAGCTGTCCTCTGCATAGATTTTCGAAATTCCTTGCCTACAATGGCATTCCGCATGGACTTGTATGCATAGAGATATGGAAGGGGGTGCAAGAAGCTATGCTAATTTTGCAGTGGTAGGCTGTGTCTTTGGATTGTCTTTTAACAGTAAGTATCATTCTTTTATTCCCGTGGCCTAATCAGTGAGATGTGACGAACATTTTTTCCTTTGTATTCAAACTAGCTTCAACGATCAAAAAGGGTATTGGTCCATGTTAGCCTTTTAGCATTGTGTATTAACATTGGCTTGGCCATCTTTCCAAGTTGTAAAACTACAGTTAGATGCTTAATCTTCGCCCTGTGCCTCTAGAGCTGCTGCCGGTGGTATTATCTGAGATAGCCGTGGAGATCAAAGGATCTATGTATAACCTTGGTTCAAGGTCTGCCTTATGTGCTGAATTATGGCAGGGACTAAAACAGGTTTGGGAGCTAGGCTACCAAGAAAAGAGGTGTTTCAACACCTTTAATACTTGATTTTGGTTCGATTGCAGCAATGCAAGGAAAAAATTGCTTTGGACCTTTCTTCCATTCTTTGTATTTCTTACATAGAGAAGGAAAGGGCAGCTATTATCAACTTCTTTCTCTGTGGGTTAACTTCCGTGCTAGACTTATGCATTTTCCCATGCCGCATAAATATTTTGAGGTAGTACTAATTTTAAATCTTCAATCTTCCACGAATAGTTCATGTCAAATATTAATTCGAATTTACGTTTTCATTTACAGCTTCCCTGTACTATTGTTTCTGGAGCATGTAACTTTCCATGTATTAAGTTAATGGTGTTTTCCATCTTCCTGAAGGTTGTAGCTACTACTATTTGTATTTGGTTCTTCATTAATTTTAGTTTAGAATTGGATCATACACAAGAGCTCTTTATTTATTTTTCTTTGCTGCAACATGTAGCCTGGTTTAGGCATATTTCACTTGATCACTCAATCAGTCCCATAAACTTATGTAATAATGTGAAGATCTTGCTAATCCATTTTCTTTGCTGCAACATGTAGCCTGGTTTAGGCATATTTCACTTGATCGCTGTTGTTGCCCAGAATAAACTTATGTATTAATGAGCCTATTTTGTTTGGTTAACTTCTCAAGTGATTGAAGTGTGTGTTCATTTATGTTCATGAAGTGCTTACTATTTATAGAAACCTGAGTTGAATCTTTATGCATGTTGCGGAGAAAGAGTTGTGTTGATATACTGAATGTGGGGCATTGGCTTATCGTGGCACCTTTAACCACATATTCTTCTTATCTTTTCAGTTCTTTTAGGTACGATCATCTCTACTTGCTCATTTCTGCAGAATGGTTGCTGTTTTCTCAACTTGCAGACCATATGTATGATATTTGTTGGATACCATATGGACAACCAGTATAAGCCTGTTTCTGTCCAGTACATTAGTAATTCGAGTTCTCTTATTTGTTTTCTGTTCAGTGTGTGTTATGCAAAAGCTGTCTGACAAAATGTCAAACCTCTGTTTTAATCTATATATTGAGTTATATAGTCCTTGGGATTCTAATTATACTGGGCAAAGTTTACCTGCAAATTTTGGGGTTCCTACAAAGAAATGGATAGGACACTGCTAAAGACTGAGCAAATTTATAATCCATTTTGTTGCATTTTGTAAGGTTGTACATTTAGGTGTTATGTGTTTAATTCAGTTATGACATCTACAAGTTTTCTCGATGGTGCTCCAGTTTAGTTCCTTTCTTGGCTTTCTTTTTTAAGGGTAGAATGTTGAAGTTCAGTATTCTTCACTTGTGCTCATTTTCCATGCCGATACAACATGGCTAACGAGCTTAGGGACGATCTGGAGAAACTGAGTACCTCATGCTAAAATTCAGTCTCTTATATTTCTTTCAACCGGAACATGATCTGGAAGGCACCAAGTAGTCCGCAAGCGAAACAATTCCTGTGGTGTCTTTCTCATAACAGCCTCCCCCATCGCTGCAATATTCCGAGGAGAGGCATTGAGATTGATACTTTATGCCCCATGTGCTCTAGTTTAATGAAGACGGTGGCCATCTATTTCTCAAGTGCAAGCCTCTGTGTGCATTGTGGGGGATCTGAAGCTTGAACCCATCAGAGCTAAGCTGGCCTCTTGTCTTGATGCCAAAGAAGTGACAAAACCATGTTCACAATATTAGAAACCTAGCTGCAAATGATGCATCGAAAAAAAAGCTGACATCACACATTTAACTATTAATCAAAATCAGAGCATGACTCAAAATGACAAAACCATGTTCACGATATTAGATAGCCGAATGGCTAATGTTTCACTCCTAGCAACATGTTCATGCTCTTCCTACAGGTGGATAAGTTCAAGCTAACTTTTCTGTAAGTTGTCTTCCTTAATTTTGCAGCATGTTTATAGAACAGACCTTGGACATTCCAAGAAGAAAACCACGATCTGTTAGCACATCCATTTCATTAAAACCCTCTAGCATTTCCACTGTTGTTGATAGTATTTAGCATTAACATCCTTAGGGCCTTGACCTGCGGATAAAATCCCATGTGTATTAAAAAGTGAAAGATACAAAGAGATTCAACATTATCAGGCCTAATCAATCAAGAAAATTTGTACCCAAAAAAAGATGAGGAATGACAATGCATGGAATTAACGGAGCATGCATAGATGGTTGCAATTGTTGTTCTACTGACACTCCACATATAACTCATATGAAATCAACTTGAAAAGCACGGTATTAATAAAGGGGAGGTAGTTTGTTATTAGTAGTCCCAGTTCCCTACTACCGAAGTATCTCCGTATGAAAATTGTACAAACATAATCTGATAAAAGAAAAGGAGCACACAGAGATCGTACTAAAAATTGTCTGGCCATACACCCGTCTTAATGTTTTATCCTCAATATAACATAAATTGCCTTTATGCTTTTTTTTCTCTTCATATTTGTGGGGATCCCGGACTAGCCGTCCGAAATACCCTGTTATGCATTCAACTCACGATCCCATGATCAGTGTGCCGTGAGCATATAACCGAACTGAATATCCAGATTACAACATCCATTACAAAGTACCGAAATAATAAGTCTTACAACAATAAGGTCACATGACCCAGTCTTACATAATCGCCACTTCGGGCAAGTTCACACAAACATAGCAGCGGATACACGTCAACAGCGTCGGGCCCAAGTCATGCCTTAGACCTACAGGCAGCTGACTTGGAGATCATCCTAGGTCGCATAGTCGACTTGGTAGCCTCCGTCATCTTCATAGTCCTCCTCATAGTCTGGCCAAGTTAATAGCCAGGGATAAAGCCGTGAGTACATTTGGAATTGTACTCGCAAACCATCAAGAAGGTGCTAAAGATTCTATCTAAAAGAGACAAGAGAGGAAGAATAGTTTCTCTTGTGGATATAGCATGCATAAGAGAGTCAGTTTCTCTTGTGGATATAGCATGCATAAGAGAGTCAGTTTCTCTTGTGGATATAGCATCCCGACATCTCAGTTGATGGGGACACTGTGGTAGTCCTATGACATCTCTATATATTTATTGAAGAAGATACTTCAACAGATTGACTACGATATCTCTATATCTTTATTGAAGAAGAGTTCCTCTACATGAAACACTAGGCAGGGTAACCCAATTTTGTTTCTTTTCCTCGACCATCTCCATATGGTCGACACAAGCTTTCCCGTACCCTTCCGGTACATCCAACACACTCACTTTCTTTGTAAAGCATTTCCAAAACAAAACTCAACACAACTCGGTAACGGCCATTCCAACCGTCCATGACCGCGGACACGGCTATTCGAATAGTTTTAACTCTGCAGAGTGTGCGCACTTTCGCCACAAAAACCGATAAATCCGCCGGGGTCATCCCCGGTTCGTCATACGAAAGTATGCGAGTCTCGGATAATCAGTCATAGTCTTTCTCCTATCTCCCTGGACAGGAGTCCTTCCCTGCGGGCTTAACCCTTCCCGGCACCCCGGCAGCATACCTCCTTTTGAGCGCATCTCCGACGCCACGGCGGAAGACCCTCAGTAATCGTCCGGCTATAGGCAACTACAGTGTATTGCCTCCTCCAGAGCGCAACCCGGCGTCAGAGGTCATCGTGACCCTCCTAGAGAGTTGTGAAGGTGTCTCACGCCAATTTCTACAAAACTACGGACTAAGCCCGTGCCCACTTTGGATATTGTGGTTGCGCTGTTTGGTTGTTCCGGGCGAATACAAAGAAATGTGTGTCGTTTTTTCTCAAAACCCAAGTCACACACACACATTTCCTCCTTCCAACCATCTTTGACAAGATCCTTTCCTTTCATAAACCATACACTTGGGTAAGGTCGACTCACCCAAGGTTTACTTAAAAAAATTACAACAAGGTAAACCTTGAGGGGGTTCCCAACCTAAAGTTTCACGAGATGAACTAATACTCCACTATGGCCGAGATGATGGTCATCATGCCATTGAGGGGTATGTGTGAGTGGTATCGAAGAGGATCATACTTGCGTAAGGTAAGCATTATGATCACAACATAAGAGGGAATAGGCATTTTGGTGCTAACTAACCAATACAAATGAAAAAGATGGTGATTAACCAACACAAATCCCACCGAAGGTAAATAGGCATACTCATCTCAATTTGAGAATACACCAAGATCATAGTGTTATTACCTCTATACTAACAAGGGGTGTAATGTGAATTTTGTCCCGAGATGAAACATGCTCAAGCTAAGCATAGAGGACAACCAAGTAGGATAGCATGGCCATGTTACCATGCATCCAAACAATTACTAAGACCATGATAAGGTATAACCACGAGGAGTATCATGCTTGCAACCAAGCATAGATGACAACAATATGGAGATCCACACCCATAGAACCAAGATGCTAAGAATAGCAACAAGATGACATCCAAAGAGACATCACATCAGAAATCAATAGATGGTTTGCCTTGGTTGGCTTGTCCCTGGTCCTCTTCAAATCCTTCTCCAAAATCCCCCCCCCCCCCTTCAACTTCACCCTCGTTCGTATCTAGCGTCGCAAAAAGTAAATAACACATAAAATAAATACATAGCTCAAGAACCAAGGGTTAAATAAAACAAAATGAAAATATGCAGGGGAGTTGTTTGACAGTAACAATTCATGGGTTGGCTATTTTTAAAACAAAGTGGTGGCAAGGATTTGAATAAACCAAAGAGATTTCAATTCTATCATTGCATGTGACACACATACACTTGCTAACAGAGACAAAATTTCATGAACAGTGACTAATAGCATTTTTCGTAGATGGACAGTAACAAAACAAGATTAACACAATTGGATTCATCCAAAAATATTAATTCTAAAATTTTAGGAATTAGAAATACTATCCAGAATACAGTGATCATGTTTAATACGTTAAAAATCGTACAAAAATCTTAAAAATTCAGGGACAGTGGCATTAGATAGATATTTTCATACTGGTTCTACTGCAATTTGATTCACCTCAATCGGATCTACCAATCTTGAGTTATTTGCAAAATGGCTCGCAGATACATTTCAATTTTTTTTGCTGTTTTAAATTTTTAAACGAATTTCGTTTAGGCGGGAAGATCTGGGCCGTGCCAAGTGCACAGCGATGGGCCGGCCCAGTGGGGTTTTCCAGGTGGCGGCGAAAAAAAAAGAAAAAGAAAGGCCAGGGGCCCGTGGCGGGCCAGGCCATGCATGCCGACGTGGCCTGCATGGGCCATGCGGTTGTCGGATGCAGATCTGGCGGACTGTGGCCGTCGTGTCCGCGACGTGAGCGTGGCGCTCGCCGGCACATAAGAAGAAGGGGGCGGCCAGGGGCTTACCGGCGGTCAGCGGCGGCTCGGCGTCGTGCAGACGTGCTGGTGGCGTGGTCGTGCGGCTAGTGGTCGTCCTGGCGGCGTCCAGGTGCTGCTGCTCCTCCTCACGCAGCGTCGACTGCAACACGAGCGGCGTCGGCGCGTCGACGGCGTCGCGGTCCTGCGACGGATCTGGCCAAAAGAGGACCAGAGAGGGGACAGTCAGGCGTTGCAGGTGCTGGGGAAGACGATGGACAAGAGGGTAGAGGCAGGGGAGTGGCGGCGACGTGCAGCTCCACCTTGTCACCGTCACGGTGACCACGGCGTCGTGCCGCAGCAGCAACTCGTGCTGCTGCTCGAGCAGCACTGAGAGGGGCGGAAGGAGTGGAGTGAGTGGGAGGGGAGCTGAAAGGGGGCGGTGGTGGCGTTTGGGTGTGTTAAATAGGCAGAGGGAGGGGCAGGGTAGTGGAGGGGCAGGGTAGTCGGCCAACGGGCGGGCGAGGGCTGGCATCACCCAGTGGGGCCAGGGTGACGTCTCCCTGGTGGCGTCAGCAGGGGAGGGATACGAGGAGGCGGGCGCCAGCCGAGGTTGATGGCGTGGCGTGTGATGGCGTGTATTTCACACGTTCGTTGGGCAACCCCAAGAGGAAGGTATGATGCGCACAGCAGCAAGTTTTCCCTCAGAAAGAAACCAAGGTTTATCGAACCAGGAGGAGCCAAGAAGCACGTTGAAGGTTGATGGCGGCGGGATGTAGTGCGGCGCAACACCAGAGATTCCGGCGCCAACGTGGAACCTGCACAACACAACCAAGCTACTTTGCCCCAACGAAACAGTGAGGTTGTCAATCTCACCGGCTTGATGTAACAAAGGATTAACCGTATTGTGTGGAAGATGATTGTTTGCAGAGAAAACAGTAGAAACAAGTATTGCGATGAGATTGTATTTCGAGTAAAGAGAATTGGACCGGGGTCCACGGTTCACTAGAGGTGTCTCTCCCATAAGACGAACAACATGTTGGGTGAACAAATTACAGTTGGGCAATTGACAAATAAAGAGAGCATGACAATGCACATACATATCATGATGAGTATAGTGAGATTTAATTGGGCATTACGACAAAGTACATAGACCGCCATCCAACTGCATCTATGCCTAAAAAGTCCACCTTCAGAGTTATCATCCGAACCCCTCCAGTATTAAGTTGCAAGCAACGGACAATTGCATTAAGTATGGTGCGTAATGTAATCAACAACTACATCCTTAGACATAGCATCAATGTTTTATCCCTAGTGGCAACAAGCACAACACAACCTTAGAACTTTCTCGTCATCGTCCCGTGTGTCAATGCGAGCATGAACCCACTATCGAGCATAAGTACTCCCTCTTGGAGTTAAAAGCATCTACTTGGCCGGAGCATCTACTAATAACGGAGAGCATGCAAGATCATAAACAACACATAAGCATAACTTTGATAATCAACATAACAAGTATTCTCTATTCATCGGATCCCAACAAACGCAACATATAGAATTACATATAGATGATCTTGATCATGATAGGCAGCTCACAAGATCCGACAATGATAGCACAATGGGGAGAAGACAACCATCTAGCTACTGCTATGGACCCATAGTCCAGGGGTAGACTACTCACTCATCACTCCGGAGGCGACCATGGCGGTGTAGAGTCCTCCGGGAGATGATTCCCCTCTCCGGCAGGGTGCCGGAGGCGATCTCCGAGGATCCCCCGAGATGGGATCGGCGGCGACGGCGTCTCGGTAATGTTTTCCGTATCGTGGCTCTCGGTACTGGGGGTTTCGTCACGGAGGCTATTTGTATGCGGAAGGGCAAGTCGAGAGGCGGCACGGGGGCCCAAACCACGGGCCGGCGCGGCCAGGGGTGGGGCCGCGCCGCCCTAGGGTTTGGCCACCCCGTGGCCCCTCTTCGTCTCTCCTTCGGACTTCGGAAGCTTCGTGAGAAAATAGGCCTCCGGGCTTTTATTTCGTCCAATTCCGAGAATATTTATTTACTAGGATTTCTGAAACCAAAAACAGCAGAAAACGACAAGCGGCACTTCGGCATCTTATTAATAGGTTAGTTCCGAGAAAATGCACGAATATGATATAAAGTGTGCATAAAACATGTAGATAACATCAATAATGTGGCATGGAACACAAGAAATTATCGATACGTTGGAGACGTATCAGCATCCCCAAGCTTAGTTCTGCTCGTCCCGAGCAGGTAAAACGATAACAAAGATAATTTACGGAGTGACATGCCATCATAAACTTGATCATACTATTTGTAAAGCATATGTAGAGAATGCAGCGATCAAAACAATGTGTATGACATGAGTAAACAAGTGAATCATAAAGCAAAGACTTTTCATGAATAGCATTTCAAGACAAGCATCAATAAGTCTTGCATAAGAGTTAACTCATAAAGCAATAATTCGAAGTAAAGGTATTGAAGCAACACAAAAGAAGATTAAGTTTCAGCAGTTGCTTTCAACTTGTAACATGTATATCTCATGGATATTGTCAACATAGAGTAATATAATAAGTGCAATAAGCAAGTATGTAAGAATCAATGCACAGTTCACACAAGTGTTTGCTTCTTGAGGTGGAGAGAAATAGGTGAACTGACTCAACATAAAAGTAAAGGAATGGTCCTCATAGAGGAAAAGCATCGATTGCTATATTTGTGCTAGAGCTTTGATTTTGAAAACATGAAACAATTTTGTCAACGGTAGTAATAAAGCATATGCATCATGTAAATTATATCTTATAAGTTGCAAGCCTCATGCATAGTGTACTAATAGTGCTCGCACCTTGTCCTAATTAGCTTGGACTACCTGGATTATCACCGCAATACATATGCTTTAACCAAGTATCACAAAGGGGTACCTCTATGCCGCTCTGTACAAAGGTCTAAGGAGAAAGCTCGCATTTGGATTTCTTGCTTTTGATTATTCTCAACTTAGACATCCATACCGGGACAACATAGACAACGAGATAATGGACTCCTCTTTTAATGCTTTAAGCATTCAACAACAATTAATTCTTTTCTCATTAGAGATTTGAGGATGTTTGTCCAAAACTGAAACTTCCACCATGGAACATGGCTTTAGTTAGCGGCCCAATGTTCTTCTCTCACAATATGCATGCTCAAACCATTCAACTCGGTGTAGATCGCCCTTACTTCGGACAAGACGAACATGCATAGCAACTCACATGAAATTCAACAATGAGTTGATGGCGTTCCCCGATAAACATGGTTATCGCACAACAAGCAACTTAATAAGAGATAAAGTGCATAATTACATATTCAATACCACAATAGTTTTTAAGCTATTTGTCCCATGAGCTATATATTGCAAAGGTGAATGATGGAATTTTAAAGGTAGCACTCAAGCAATTTACTTTGGAATGGCTGGAAAATACCATGTAGTAGGTAGGTATGGTGGACACAAATGGCATAGTGGTTGGCTCAAGTATTTTGGATGCATGAGAAGTATTCCCTCTCGATACAAGGTTTAGGCTAGCAAGGTTATTTGAGGCAAACACAAGGATGAACTAGTACAGCAAAACTCACATAAAAGACATATTGAAAGCATTATAATACCCTATACCGTCTTCCTTGTTGTTCAAACTCAATACTAGAAATTATCTAGACCTTAGAGAAACCAAATATGCAAACCAAATTTTAGCATGCTCTATGTATTTCTTCATTAATGGGTGCAAAGCATATGATGCAAGAGCTTAAACATGAACACAACAATTGCCAAGTATCACATTACCCAAAACATTTATAGCAATTACTACATGTATCATTTTCCAATTCCAACCATATAACAATCTAACGAAGGAGAAACTTCGCCATGAATACTATGAGTAGAAACCAAGGACATATTTGTCCATATGCTACAGCGGAGTGTGTATCTCTCCCATAAAGTGAATGCTAGGATCCATTTTATTCAAACAAAACAAAAACAAAAACAAACCGACGCTCCAAGAAAAAGCACATAAGATGTAGCCGAATAAAAATGTAGTTTCAGGGGAGGAACCTGATAATTTGTTGATGAAGAAGGGGATGCCTTGGGCATCCCCAAGCTTAGACGCTTGAGTCTTCTTGATATATGCAGGGGTGAACCACCGGGTGCATCCCCAAGCTTAGAGCTTTCACTCTCCTTGATCATGTTGCATCATACTCCTCTCTTGATCCTTGAAAACTTCCTCCACACCAAACTCGAAACAACTCATTAGAGGGTTAGTGCACAATATAAATTGATATATTCAGAGGTGACACACTCATTCTTAACACTTATGGACATTGCATAATGCTACTGGACATTAGTGGATCAAAGAAATTCATCCAACATAGCGAAAGAGGCAATGCGAAATAAAAGGCAGAATCTGTCAAAACAGAACAGTTCGTATTGACGAATTTTAAAATGGCACCAGACTTGCTCAAATGAAAATGCTCAAATTGAATGAAAGTTGCGTACATATCTGAGGATCATGCACGTAAATTGGCATAATTTTCTGAGCTTCCTGCAGGGCAGTGGGCTCAGATTCGTGACAGCAAAGAAATCTGGAACTGCGCAGTAATCCAAATCTAGTACTTACTTTTCTATCAACGGCTTAACTTGGCACAACAAAACTCAAAACTAAGATAAGGAGAGGTTGCTACAGTAGTAAACAACTTCCAAGACACAAAATAAAAACAAAGTACTGTAGGTAAAAACATGGGTTGTCTCCCATAAGCGCTTTTCTTTAACGCCTTTCAGCTAGGCGCGAAAGTGTGTATCAAGTAACATCGAGAGATGAAGCATCAACATCATAATTTGTTCTAATGATAGAATCATAAGGTACCTTCATTCTCTTTCTAGGGAAGTGTTCCATACCTTTCTTGAGAGGAAATTGATATTTTATATTTCCTTCCCTCATATCAATAATAGCACCAACGAGTTCGAAGAAAAGGTCTTCCCAATATAATTGGACAAGATGCATTGCATTCAATATCCAAGACAACAAAATCAACGGGAACAAGGTTATTGTTAACGGTAATGCGAACATTATCAACTTTACCCAAAGGTTTCTTTGTAGATTGATCAGCAAGATTAACATCCAAATAACAATTTTTCAGCGGTGGCAAGTCAAGCATATTATAAATTTTCTTCGGCATAACAGAAATACTTGCACCAAGATCACATAAGGCATTACAATCAAAATCTTTAACCTTCATCTTAATGATGGGCTCCCAACCATCTTCTAGCTTTTTAGGAATAGAGGCTTCGCGCTCTAGTTTCTCTTCTCTAGCTTTTATGAGAGCATTTGTAATATGATGCGTGAAAGCCAAATTTATAGCACTAGCATTAGGACTTTTAGCAAGTTTTTGCAAGAACTTTATAACTTCAGAGATGTGGCAATCATCAAAATTCAAACCATTATGATCTAAAGCAATGGGATCATCATCCCCAATGTTGGAAAAAATTTCAGCGGCTTTATCGCGAGCGGTTTCAGCGAGTTTTAGCGGTTTCAGGCAGTTTTCGCGCTTTGCATTAGAAGTGGAAACATTGCTAACACCAATTCTTTTATTAGTATGAGTAGGAGGTGCAGCAACATGTGTAGCATTAGCATTACTAGTGGTGGTAATAGTCCAAACCTTAGCTATATTCTTCTCTTTAGCTAGTTTTTCATTTTCTTCTCTATCCCACCTAGCACGCAGTTCAGCCATTAATCTTATATTCTCATTAATTCTAACTTGGATGGCATTTGCTGTAGTAACAATTTTATTTTCAATATCCCTATTAGGCATAACTTTCGATTTCAAAAGATCAACATCGGAGGCAAGACTATCAACTCTAGAAACAAGAATATCAATTTTGTTGAGCTTTTCCTCAACGATTTGTTAAAGGCGGTTTGTGTACTAATAAATTCTTTAAGCATGGCTTCAAGTCCAGGGGGTGAATTCCTATTATTGTTGTAAGAATTCCCATAAGAATTACCATAGCCGTTGCCATTATTATAAGGATATGGCCTATAGTTATTACTAGAATTGTTCCGATAAGCATTGTTGTTGAAATTATTATTTTTAATGAAGTTTACATCAACATGTTCTTTTTGAGCAACTAATGACGCTAACGGAACATTATTAGAATTAACGTTAGGCCTACCGTTCACAAGCATAGACATAATAGCATCAATCTTATCACTCAGGGAAGAGGTTTCTTCGACGAATTTACCTTCTTACCTTGTGGAGCTCTTTCCGTGTGCCATTCAGAGTAGTTGATCATCATATTATCAAGAAGCTTTGTTGCTTCACCAAGAGTGATGGACATAAAGGTACCTCCAGCAGCTGAATCCAATAAATTCCGCGAAGAAAAATTTAGTCCTGCATAGAAGGTTTGGATGATCATCCAAGTAGTCGAGTCCATGGGTTGGGCAATTTTTAACCGAGAGATTTCATTCTTTCCCAAGCTTGAGCAACATGTTCAGTATCTAATTGTTTAAAATTCATTATGCTACTCCTCAAAGATATAATTTTAGCAGGGGGATAATATCTACCAATAAAAGCATCCTTGCATTTAGTCCATGAATCAATACTATTCTTAGGCAGAGATAGCAACCAATCTTTAGCTCTTCCTCTTAATGAGAAAGGAAACAATTTTAGTTTAATAATATCACCATCTACATCTTTATATTTTTGCATTTCGCATAGTTCAACAAAATTATTAAGATGGGCAGCAGCATCATCAGAACTAATTCCAGAAAATTGATCTTTCATGACAAGATTCGGTAAAGCAGGTTTAATTTCAAAGAATTCTGCTGTAGTAGCAGGTGGAGCAATAGGTGTGCATAAGAAATCATTATTATTTGTGGTTGTGAAGTCACACAACTTAGTATTTTCAGCGTTGGCCATTTTAGCAATAGTAAATAAAGCAAACTAGATAAAGTAAATGCAAGTAAACTAATTTTTTTTGTGTTTTCGATATAGCAAACAAGATAGCAAATAAAGTAAAACTAGCAACTAATTTTTTTGTATTTTGATATAAGTGCAGCAAACAAAGTAGTAAATAAAATAAAGCAAGACAAAAACAAAGTAAAGAGATTGAGAAGTGGAGACTCCCCTTGCAGCGTGTCTTGATCTCCCCGGCAACGGCGCCAGAAAAAGAGCTGTTGACGTGGGAGTTGAAAATCTTTGTGGTGTAACTTTTCTTCGTTCCCCGGCAACGGCGCCAGAAAAAGAGCTTGATGGCGTGTATTTCACACGTTCGTTGGGCAACCCCAAGAGGAAGGTATGATGCGCACGGCAGCAAGTTTTCCCTCGGAAAGAAACCAAGGTTTATCGAACCGGGAGGAGCCAAGAAGCACGTTGAAGGTTGATGGCGGCGGGATGTAGTGCGGCGCAACACCGGAGATTCCGGCGCCAACGTGGAACCTGCACAACACAACCAAGCTACTTTGCCCCAACGAAACGGTGAGGTTGTCAATCTCACCGGCTTGCTGTAACAAAGGATTAACCGTATTGTGTGGAAGATGATTGTTTGCGAGAGAAAACAGTAGAAACAAGTATTGCGGTAGATTGTATTTCGAGTAAAGAGAATTGGACCGGGGTCCACAGTTCACTAGAGGTGTCTCTCCCATAAGACGAACAGCATGTTGGGTGAACAAATTACGGTTGGGCAATTGACAAATAAAGAGAGCATGACAATGCACATACATATCATGATGAGTATAGTGAGATTTAATTGGGCATTACGACAAAGTACATAGACCGCCATCCAAGCTGCATCTATGCCTAAAAAGTCCACCTTCGAGGTTATCATCCGAACCCCCTCCGGTATTAAGTTGCAAGCAACGGACAATTGCATTAAGTATGGTGCGTAATGTAATCAACAACTACATCCTTAGACATAGCATCAATGTTTTATCCCTAGTGGCAACGACACAACACAACCTTAGAACTTTCACGTCACTTGTCCCGGTGTCAATGCGGGCATGAACCCACTATCGAGCATAAGTACTCCCTCTTGGAGTTAAAAGCATCTACTTGGCCGGAGCATCTACTAATAACGGAGAGCATGCAAGATCATAAACAACACATAAGCATAACTTTGATAATCAACATAACAAGTATTCTCTATTCATCGGATCCCAACAAACGCAACATATAGAATTACATATAGATGATCTTGATCATGATAGGCAGCTCACAAGATCCGACAATGATAGCACAATGGGGAGAAGACAACCATCTAGCTACTGCTATGGACCCATAGTCCGGGGGTAGACTACTCACTCATCACTCCGGAGGCGACCATGGCGGTGTAGAGTCCTCCGGGAGATGATTCCCCTCTCCGGCGGGGTGCCGGAGGCGATCTCCGGGATCCCCGAGATGGGATCGGCGGCGACGGCGTCTCGGTAATGTTTTCCGTATCGTGGCTCTCGGTGCTGGGGGTTTCGTCACGGAGGCTATTTGTAGGCGGAAGGGCAAGTCGAGAGGCGGCACGGGGGCCCAAACCACGGGCCGGCGCGGCCAGGGGTGGGGCCGCGCCGCCCTAGGGTTTGGCCACCCCGTGGCCCCTCTTCGTCTCTCCTTCGGACTTCGGAAGCTTCGTGAGAAAATAGGCCTCCGGGCTTTTATTTCGTCCAATTCCGAGAATATTTATTTACTAGGATTTACGAAACCAAAAACAGCAGAAAACGACAAGCGGCACTTCGGCATCTTGTTAATAGGTTAGTTCCAGAAAATGCACGAATATGATATAAAGTGTGCATAAAACATGTAGATAACATCAATAATGTGGCATGGAACACAAGAAATTATCGATACGTTGGAGACGTATCAGCGTGCGAGGCGTCGCGCCATCATGTCTCTGCCAGGAGTGCGCGTGCGTGTTGGGGGAGGGGGCTAGGGTTTTGGGAGGGAGAGGGTGGCCTGTGGCCTGTGGGCCAGAAGAGAGGGGGTGGAGGGCTAGGGTTGGGGTTGGGCAGGAGAGGGAGGGGTGGTGGTGTTGCCACGGCCCAAACCAGGGGAGAAAAGAGAGGGAGGGGAGAAAGAAAAAGAGAGGGGGAAGTGTCCCCCTTCTTGTCTCTCGGCCATCTTTCAAAGAGAGAAAGCGAGAGAAGAGAAAAAGGGTCAGAGGTGAAATAAGAGGGCCATGCCATAGTGCATGTGCCAAATTTTTGGCAAAGAGTGCATGTGCACATGTGTTGGAGAAATAAAAAGAAAAAGAGGTGGTGATGGTGTTAATGGTGCAACCCTAGGTGATGATGTGTCACCCAGAAAAAAAAAGAGGGGAGTGTTCCCTCTTATCTTGGAGTGGTGAGAAACTAAGGTAAGGATTTTAGAACTAGAGAACATCATTAGGGGTGGTGTCATCAAGTAAGAGGGGTAAACCCTAATGGTTCAAGGTGGCTTCAATTTTGGTGTTAGGGTTCTCACATAAATTAACACACCAAAAGGATTTTTTTTACACTACCTTATGCAAGAATCTATCTTAAGCACACTCATAAGCACAAAAATAAAAGTTTTTGTTGGCTCTAATTTTCAAGTTATTTGAAAATATGTAAGTTATGAAAAACGGGTTGTGACAGTATTGCCTGGGGATGTAAGCAAACCAATAATTATCAAAGATATCAAATATTATACAGCGAGAAATCACAAAATCAGTAACCACATATGCATACAAAGAAACAATGTTGAGCAAACAATAAGTGGCCCTCCTGCTTTCCGCTCATAACAGTTCAAATGAATTAATATATAAATAGACCACCTGACCTAAAGACGTCAATCAACACATGCATGATACATCACGGATCCTATTGAGACAATAATCTGATCAAAGAAAAAAAAAAGAGGAGGAGGTCTGACACGAGAAATTACTACTTTGACATAGCCTGGAAGAATGCAATTAATGAAGCATGAAAAGAAAAGCACATCCAAGGAAGATGCTAGAGGTTAGAAATCTGGATATAAATGTGACCTTATTTGAATCCATTTTGAGATGAGAAACACCAAACAATGAAATCAATAATCCTAGTGAATTGTCATCAAGAGAATAGCTCTAATGGGCGATAGGAAGAACATATACCATTTTCATTTTGTGGATTTGCCTTGTTTCTTTGCCCACCTTTATACCCTGGTTCTGCACCACCCAAAATAAACATGAAGCAAAATTTTATTAGTAGTCCCTCGTCCTCGTCGACATCACAATTCAGGCCTAATGTACCAAAGCAGCAGAGCAACACAACCCTTAGTAAATTGAGCATATGCTTAAGAAATTTACAGGAAATACAATATAGTATACCAAGACACATGCATGGGTAGGAAGTACCAAAAGCATATACCTAATTATTTTCAATTGACGGTACTCACCTATCTGCCGGGGAGGATTTCATCTATTGTTTATAATCGATCCTACAAAGACAAAAATATTATAGGCAGTAAATACCAGTGGGTAATCTAGCGAGCAATATCGAATAATTAAAAACTTCCTGGTCGAATAATTATCATGACAATGTAAGCAATACAGTGGCGTTTCTGAGCACTAAAGCACTGAACAATTAGGAAATTCCTGGTCAAATAACCTGTGTATTAGAATCAATCATTTTCTCACAATTTATGCTGTTGAGCCTAGCTGAGCAATCTGAAGGGTGCATGGTTTTGTTAAAGCCCTTAGCACTTATCTCCGATACTAAAATTGCACAATAAGCTAGTTAGGAAAATATTTAAACCTATTTCTAGATAGCAGATAACATAGAATGGACAATAGTTCACCTCGGGTCACTGTATTCACACGCAGGCCGCCGTGCACGACATAGGCGAGGAGCTCAGACCTCCATCTCTCCAGAACCTCCACTATGTTGCGCTGCTGGCCGGCGAGACGACGAAGAAGTGGAGAAGGCCAAGCAGTCCAGCACAACATACAGAGACGTGCAATACGGGTGGAGCTCCACCATGGAGAAACCAGGAGATGCCGTGGGGGAAGAGAAGGGGATTCGAGGAAGTCGAGGACGGAGAAGCACCTCTCCACATCTCTGTCTTGTCCAGCCCCACCACGACATCGGGAAGTCGAGGACGAAGATCCTCCGCAAATCTCTGCCAAGTCCAGACATGAGGAGGATCCATTGCCGTCCGACCGGACCTCCCATCCTTGACCGGCGAGGCGGCGCTGCTCCCGACGATGGCGAAGCTCCGTATCCTCATCCAGGGCGTGATGCTCCCGTTTGCCTCTCCCTTCTTTAGCCATGGAGAAACGAATGGAGGTGAAGGGATTGGAGGAGAGATGGAGGCGTAGATTCGGGGAGAGATGGAGGCGTGGATTGGGGGGAGATGCACGGGCATGAGATTGGCTGCGGGAATAGACAGAGGTGGTTGAGGGGAGTGGCGGGCTGGCGGCTCGGGTTTTTACCGCTAGGCTGCTACCTTTTATACCCTGCTGTAAAAACACAGACGGCTGAGATCGGTTTTGAGGAGAGATCCGACGGGCAGTAACTCAGATCGTTGTAAGTGCCCCATGGGAGTGCATCAATTATACTTTAGGCTCAATGAGAATGATCTTAGTGAAAACAGAGCAATGTGTCCCAGCTGTGAAGATGAAGGCCAGCTTCACTCTGTCGGTCTCTCCTTCGTTTTATTTCACAAATCGCATACATAAACAACAACCAGCATTTTGTTTTCATACAACAAAGTAAGAAACAAGGGCCCGTCATTTCTCCGCGCAGCAGCAGTACATTTTGTCCATCTTGAAGCTGCAGTAGGAGTCCTTCCAGTTCTTGTACCCCATTTTCTTGAATGCGTGGCTGCACGTGTGCTCTATGCAGTCTTTATCGCTGAAGCAGTGATCCTGCTCCATCACCTCGGCTGCACATGTTGTAAAACGACCGGGTTACTAACTCATTACTCTTGATAACGAAAATGCATTATTATGTCAACGGAGTTAGCTGGTAACACATGAAGTTCTTACCCGCCTGAGAGTAGATTATTGAAACAGAAGACATGACTGTTAGAGCCAAGAGGACAAGAGCCACTGAGTACATGGCCCCCGTGTTTCGCCGGTTGATCAGAAGTGCCATCTGAATGGTGACCGTCTTTCTATTCTCCCTTTTCTTTTTCTGGCTTTTGAGCGAGAAGCAGGAAACTATCCCTCGATGTTCTTGTATTGCCTTGCTGGTATCTTGTTGAATGAACCCGCTCCTTTGTTCCCTTTATATAGAGGCCAGCAAGGGAAATTAATTATATTGTGGATGTATATGTATTTATTGGTATCATAAATTCATGTCACCGTGCAAATATGGACACATTAATAATTGTGAATTCAATGGCACCATTAAAAGAATGTCGTATTTACAAGGAGTAGGTCTTTCACAATGAAAGTTTCTTAGCGCGGCATCCTAGGTAATTTGCTTATGTGGCAAAATATTAAATGAGCAAAGAGATTAGTCGTGTATAACAACTCTTGCACGGAATTATAGGCAAAATCAATTGATAGACCAATTCCATACAAACATGTACTACACAAAATAATTAAATGTAGATACAACCATTAAGATATAATGCATTGAAGAACTTATCTCTTAGACTAGCCGCAATGCACAATATTATATAGAACTATCATGCGTATGACACAACTGTATGTTACTATCTTCACAATGCATGGTATCATGTACTAGTATCGTAGTCTCCTTTTATTAATTGATTGTAGAATCTCAATGCAAATATATCTACAAGATTTATTTGATATTAATTTTCTAGTAATACATGCTATGATACAGTATCTACCTATGATACTACTATTATCTCTCACATCTTTAATTGCACTGTCACATCAACTTTTTTGCATGCATAAAATACATGATATTACCTATGATATTTTTATTGTGGGTAGTCTTAACATATACCGCTATAAAAAAAAACATATACCGCTATCTAGAATAGCGCGCTAACATACAATGCATTGTGTAGTGAGTATTCAGTGGTAGCCATTTTTTAATGCGAAACAAATAAATAAACACACTGTAGCTACTCATATGCTCTATCAGGGTGTTTTTTTGTTCCAAGGCACTGGACACTTTGGATCCATCATTGATGATATATTTATGCAGCACTATTAAAAATTTATGTGTTCGTATCTCACCTATTTTTTCTTCAACGTGTGGTGCATTTATTATTTCTCTCATTGCTCAACTAAGGAAAATAAATGTCATACGTTAACTTTTATTTCGGTATGCTATCAATGGTTTGTTTTTAGATCTTTGGTGTATCCAATAATAGCCATTCTTTTGAGTATGTCACGTTTTTGGAGTACTCAATGGTAGGCATTCTTTTTTAATGTAAGGCAAATGAATAAATACACAATAGTTATAATTTCATATAACTTTTGTTTTAGTGCTATTGCTATGCTCTCTGAGGTTTTTTTTTACAACACTGGACACATTTGATACATAATTAATGATATATTTGTATACCACCATAAAATTTATGTGTTCATATCACAGTGCAAATACTTGACATATTATTAAATATTGTATGCATATATCAGCTCTCTTTTTTTTCCTTATGTATGGTGCATTTATTATTTCTCTTTGATGCTCAATTAAAAGAAATAAATATCAGATCTGATTTTGTTTCTTTCTTCTATTTCCGTGTGCTATCAATGTTTGTGTTTAGGTCTTTTTATTTAGAGAACGTAAATGGTGAACAATAATTTCTGAAGTCATCCAAAACTTGGGCCAACTCTATCTGAATGCATAATAATGATTTCTCATTAATTCAAATGATTAATATAGAGAGTACGGAGTATTCATACATTAACCCACACTTCAAGACAACACTAAACCAATATGTGGTGATCATCACTTCTCATGCATCCCTATTTCCGTTTCGATGAATAAGACGCACACGAATTTCAAGGCGAACTTTGACAAAAAAAATTGAGCAACCAAATCTTCATTATATTATATGTAATTAGTACCATTGAATTCATATTAAAAAATACTTTCTAATGATTCTTATTTTATATAAACAATCTATATTTTGAGTAATTCTTAATTAAAGAAAAAATACGGAAAACAAGAATGCCTTATTCATTAGTACAAAATACCAGGACACTAAATAGCTAGCTAGTACTAACCGAAAAAGGCAGCACTAACAACAACGTCAAATAGATCCTATTAAAAAGTATTGCTAAGGCCAAAAACTATTTCAGTCTAATCGTATCATATACAAATAAATATACCGTGTATAAATTTACATCCAATACCAACATATATGTATGAAATACCAACATATATGTATGAAATATATCAGAATATTGTTTCGAATTAGCAATTTACTATACACTGCGCTACTAAGAAAAACCATAACAAACTCGCGCAGCAAAGTGCGGCTTATAGTGTATTTGGTTGGGAACATGGGTGCATATGCTCCCACTATTTTGAAATGCATCTTGCACGGATTTTGAACTTCAAAAAAATTAAAACGAAAAATTTGTATGTACATCTTCATGTGCTACACGCTCACAAAGCCGTTTCATAAAAAATCGACTTATTATGTGATGTGTGTAAAAAAGATAAATTTCAGTGCAAAAAATAATGTTTTTCACAAGATAAATTTTATCTTTTTTACAAAGACCATAAAAAATGTTGGTTTTTTGTGAAACTTGAGGAACGCACATATATTATGGAGATGTACATGTAGAATTTTTTATCAAATTTTTTCGAAACTCCGAAATATGATTTTTTTGGTAGAGAGAGCATACGCACCCGGGAGCCGAATTGAATTTCCGATTTGGTTCGAAATCCAAATTTTGGCAGGTCGAACATAAAAATATGTCGAGCCTCTAGGGCTATCTGACTTAAGAGCATCTCCAACCGCGTCTCCCAAACGGCGTTGGATTTAGCGTTTATGGGACACTTTTTCTTCTTGCCGCGTTTGGGCGTCCCCTAAACAGAAATTGAGATTTTTAAAATTTATAACCGAAAACAGTCGAATTCATTCAAACTTTCTATATATTACATAGATTTTAATGAAATTCGATAAAATTTAAACCTAAACCCTAATCTAGTAGTATTTGCGGCGGTCAGAGGGGTCGTAATACTGGTGGAAGTTGTACATGTCATTGTCGACGACGTCCTGCTTGCCACGCTCATCGACGGGCTCGTCCTTCACCGCGCCGATGGGCCCAGCTTCGCCGTCGTTTGTGAGATCGACGAGCAGCATCCTAGCGTCGCGGATGGACATGGCGATCGCCGCGTGGAGGTCACCCCTCCAGCGTCCTTGTGGTTCAACGACACCATGTACGCCGCGTGCAATCCTGGGCAGTCCTCGGGGTCGTCGTGGCTGGCGATGAGGCATTGCCGCCGCTCGTACTCTGCCATCTGCGTGGCCTTCGCGGCTTCCTCGTCGTCCTGCTCCTCCTTCACCTCCGGCTTCGCAACAAGGAGGGTGATGCCGGTGCGTCTCTGCTGCTACCGCGCTCATTCACAGATGTTGATGCTGCTACCTCCGCACCTCCGAATCACGGACGATGTTGCGTACTCGGGCTCCTCCTTCACCTCGCGCTTCGGCACGCTGTACGGCATGGCGCGGTGCGAGGAAGGCGTCGATCGCGCTGGCCCTGAAGAAAAAGAGTTCGAGGACAACGATTGCGTTCTCCTCGGTTGCCAGTGCGACACAGGCGGAGAAGCTGGCATCTCCAACCTTGCGGCACCGTTTTGGATGCCGTCGACGACGGTCGAGAGGGTGTGCCCGGGAACGCCCCAGAAAAGGACGCGCCCCTCCATGTTCCATGTGTTCCTCCGGCCGACGAGATCGTCGGTGTTGTTCATGTCAGCGTCGTGCTGCGCCTGGAAGAAGTCACCCACCAGTCATCGCTATCGGTGGGGGCCCAGGTGGGATCGGCGCGCTCCTCGGCGTTGAGGCGAGCGCGCTGGGTCCTGATCGCGTCCCTCTAGCGATCGGTTCCCGGCGGCCGCGGCGGGACGCCGATCCCGTTAATGGCCATCCTCCAGCGCCGCTGCTTGGCAGGCGCATGTCTGGCGGAACAGGGTACCGCGCGCGGTACAATGCCCACGCCTCCGCCATCGTGAGGCTGCCGCGCCCGAAGCCATTCGCCGTGAGGATGTTCTTGCGCGAGGACGACATTGGCGCTGAGGCGAGAGGAAAGAAGGAGGTGTGGTGATATTGGAATGGGAAACGTGGCGAGAGGAAGGAGGGACGCTCTTCATTGTATAGCGACGGCAGGCGAGGCGGCATCGGGGCGTTGGTCGCAATAAACGCCAGCGCGGATGGCCACGCGGCCATGCTCGACGAGACGCTTCACTGCGTCGGCTGGGAAAGTTGGGCGCCATTAACGTCGCTTGACAAAAGGTAGGCGACGGGTTTTAGACTTTCGTGTCAATGACGTGTCGGGCCCGTGATACGTCTCAAACGTATCTATAATTTCTTATGTTCCATGCTAGTTTTATGACAATACTCACATGTTTTATATACACTTTATATCATTTTTATGCATTTTCCGGGACTAACCTATTAACAAGATGCCGAAGCGCCAGTTCCTGTTTTCTGCTGTTTTTGGTTTCTGAAATCTTACACAGGAAATATTCTCGGAATTGGATGAAACAAAAGCCCACGGCCCTATTTTCCATGGAGGGTTCCAGAACATCGAAGGAGAGTCGGAGGCGGCCAGCAGGGAGCCCACACCACAGGGCGGCGCGGCCAGGCCCCCAGGCGCGCCAGCCTATGAGGAGGCCACCCCCTGGCTCCTCCGAGGCCGCCCTTCCGCCTATATATTCTCCCCGTCGCGAAAACCCTAAAACAACAGTCATATTCCACGAAGAGTTCCGTAGCCGCCGCCATCGCGAAGACAAGTTTCGGGGGACAGAAGTCTCTGTTCCGGCACGCCGCCGGGACGGGGAATTTCCCCCGGAGTCATCTCCATCGACACCACCTCCATCTTCATCGCCGTTGATGTCTCCCATGATGAGGAGGGGTAGTTCTCCCCCGAGGTTGAGGGCTCTACCGGTAGCTATGTGGTTCATCTCTCTCTCCCATGGTGTGATCTTTATGTGATCATGAGCTTTGTATCACTATTAATCTATGTGCTACTCTAGTGATGTTATTAAAGTAGTCTATTCCTCCTCCATGATGTAAAGTTGACAGTGTGTGCATCATTTAGTACTTGGCGTAGGTTTGATTATAATCTCTTGTAAATTATGAAGTTAACTATTACTATGATAGTATTGATGTGATCTATTCCCCCTTTCATAGCTATTGTTGACAGTGTGTATGCTATGTTAGTACTCGGTCTAAATTGTAACGGTCTATTATGCACTCTAGAGGTTACTTTAATATGAACTCCGGATTCACTCTCCACGGTGTGACGGTGACAGTGTGCGCATCGTGTGTGATTCCTTTATGACGTTGTGGAGCTTGTTACTCCGGCTTGAGGGTGCTCTTGTAGCCCTACACAATGAATGGTGTTTGTTATCCAACAAGAGAGTGTTTGAGAGTAGCACAAGTGAGGAGAAGTTATTTATTTATTATGTGATCATTGTTGAGAGTGTCCACTAGTGAAAGTATGATCCCTAGGCCTTGTTTCTAAGCATTGAAACACCGTTTCCAACAAGTTCTGCTACATGTTTGCTTGCTGCCATTTTTATTTCAGATTGCAATTACTATCTACAATCATCCATATTACTTGTATTTCACTATCTCTTCGCCGAACTAGTGCACCTATACATCTGACAAGTGTATTAGGTGTGTTGGGGACACAAGAGACTTCTTGTATCTTAATTGCAGGGTTGCTTGAGAGGGATATCTCTGACCTCTACCTCCCTGAGTTCGATAAACCTTGGGTGATTCACTTAAGGAAAACTTATTGATGTTCTACAAACCTCTACTCTAGGAGGCCCAACACTGTCTACAGGAATAGAAGCGTGCGTAGACATCAAGCTATTTTCTGGCGCCGTTGCCGGGGAGGTAAGGTAAAAGGTATTCACATCCTCCGACTACTAAGCTATTTCCTAGCACTGTTGCCGGTGTGTGAGTGCTCGAAGGTATCTCCTTTTGATCCTGCAATTATATCTTTTTGTTTCTTGTTTTTATTTTCACTAGTTAGGCTTAATGGAAAACAACAACAAAATATAGATCTTTATGAACTTTATATTGAATTAGGACATGATGTGTTTGAAGAGAGAATTAAAAAAAACCCATGGAACTTTGTTTGCAAAATAGTTGTAGCAATGTTATTAGCATGAACTCTTTGAATACTATTATTGCTAATGCTATGGAAGAATTTAAGCTTGGGGAAGCTGGTTGTGATATTTTTAGTCCCCCAAGTTTTGAGGAGAAAATTTTCTTTGATGATACTTTGCCTCCCATTTATGATGATTATAATGATAGTGGTATTTTGGTGCCACCTACAATGGAGGATAAAGTTTATTATGATTATACCATGCCTGCAATTTATGATAATTACAATGATGGTTGTGATAGTTTTACTCCCACTATTACTAATAAAATTGATTATGCTTATGTGGAGAGTAATGATACTTTTATGCATGTGAATAAGAATGCTTTATGTGATAGTTATATTGTTGAGTTTGTTCATGATGCTACTGAAAGTTATTATGAGAGAGGGAATCATGGTTATATGCATCTTAATAATATTAAGTTTCCCCTCTTTATGTTGAGAATCTTGAAGTTGCGCTTGTGTTGCCTTTCTATGCTTGTTGCATTATGCTTACATGACTTGTTTATTTACAAGATTCCTTTTCATAGGAAGTGGGTTAGACTTAAAAGTTTTTCTTATTTGATTTTGATGCTCTCTTTTGCTTCAACTCTTATTTCTTGCGCGAGCATCATTAAAATTTCTGAGCCCATCTTAATGGCTATAAAGAAAGCACTTCTTGGGAGATAACCCATGTTTTTATTTTGCTACTGTTTTGTTGTGTCTTGGAAGTTGTTACTGCTGTAGCAACCTCTCCTTATCATGTTGTTGTGCCAAGTAAAGTCTTTGATAGTAAAGTTGATACTAGATTTGGATTTCTGCGCAGAAATAGATTTTTACCTGTCACGAATTTGAGTTGATCTCTCTGTAGGAAACTCGTAAAATCCTGAAACAATTCATGCGTGATCCTCAGATATGTACGCAACTTTCGTTCAATTTGAGCTTTTTCATCTGAGCCTGTTAAGTGTCTCGAAAAAATTCGTCTTTACGGACTGTTCTGTTTTGACAGATTCTGCCTTTTATTTCGCATTGCCTCTTTTACTGTGTTGAGTGGATTTCTTTGTTCCATTAACTTTCAGTAGCCTTGGGTAATGTCCAGAAGTGTTGGTAATGATTGTGTCCTTGCTGAACATGTGAATTTTTGATTATGCACTAACCCTCTAATGAGATTGTTTTGAGTTTGGTGTGGAGGAAGTTTTCAAGGATCAAGAGAGGAGGATGATACGATATGATCAAGAAGAGTGAAAAGTCTAAGCTTGGGGATGCCCCCGTGGTTCATCCCTGCATATTTCAAGAAGACTCAAGCATCTAATCTTGGGGATGCCCAAGGCATCCCCTTCTTCATCAACAACTTATCAGGTCACCTTTAGTGAAACTATATTTTTATTCCGTCACATCTTATGTACTTTACTTGGAGCGTCCGTGTGCTTTTATTTTCGTTTTGTTATTTTCATTCTCTGAATAAATCGGATCCTATCATGCTTGTGTGGGAGAGAGACACGCTCCGCTTTTTCATTTGAACACTGGTGTTCTTAGCTTTACTTTAATGTTCATGGCGAAGTTGAAAGCCGCGGCACTTATTGTTATTTTGTTGGAAACAGAAAATGCTTCATGTGGTAATTGGTATATTGTCTTAAATAATTTGATACTTGGCAATTGTTTTGAGCTCTCATGGATCATGTTTATGCTCTTGCATCATGTAGTTTAAACCTATTAGTGGAGAACTACTGTAGAGCTTGTTGAAATTTGGTTTGCATGATTGGTCTCTCTAAAAGTCTAGATATTTTCTGGTAAAAGTGTTTGAGCAACAAGGAAGACAGTGTAGAGTTTTATAATGCTTGCAATATGTTCTTGTGTAAGTTTTTGCTGTACCGGTTCATACTTGTGTTTGCTTCAAACAACCTTGCTAGCCAAAGCCTTGTACTGAGAGGAAATGCTTCTCGTGCATCCAAAAACCTTGAGCCAAAACTCATGCCATTTGTGTCCACCATAACTACCTACTATGTGGTATTTTTCTGCCATTCCAAAGTAAATTGCTTGCGTGCTACCTTTAAAATTTCATTCCTTGTCTTTGCAATACATAGCTCATGGGAAAGTAGCCTAAAAACTATTGTGGTAATGAATATGTCGCTTATGTATCTTAGTTCTTATAAGTTGCTTGTTGAGCGGTAACCATGTTTCTGGAGACGCCATCAACTTTTTACACCTTTGTTGAATATCATGTGAGTTGTTATGCATGTTCGTCTTGTCTGAAGTAAGGGAGATTTCTCATGATTAAATGGTTTGAGTATGCATATTGTTAGAGAAGAACATTGGGCCGCCAACCAAAGCCATGTATCATGGTGGAAGTTTCAGCTTGGACATTAATCCTCAGAATCTCTTATGAGAATATTATTTGTTGTTGAATGCTTAGCATTAAAAAGAGGAGTCCATTATCTGTTTTCTATGTTGTCCCGGTATGGATGTCCTCAAGTTGATATCTATCAAAATCGAGAAATCAAATGCGATTTATCTCCTTGGACCTTTGTACAGGTGGCATAGAGGTACCCTTTGTGACACTTGGTTGAAATCCGAGCTAATTAGGACAAGGTGCGGACACTATTGGTATTCGATGCTTGAGGCTTGCAACTTATAGGAGGTTTTATGCATAACACATATGAATTATTACTACCGTTGACAAAATTGTTTCCATGTTTTCAAAATAGAAATCTCTAGCACATGAGTAATCCCTGCTTCCCTCTGCGAAGGGCCTTTCTTTTACTTTATGTTGAGTCAGTTTACCTACTTCTTTGTATCTTAGAAGCAAACACTTGTGTAAACTGTGTGCATTGATTCTTATATGTTTACTTATTGCACTTATTATACTGCTTTATATTGACAACTATCCATGAGATATACATGTTACAAGTTGAAAGCAATTGCTGAAACTTAATCATCCTTTGTGTTGCTTCAAAACCTTCTATTAAGAATCTATTGCTTGATGAGTTAACTCTTATGCAAGACTTATTGATACTTGTCTTGAAAGTACTATTCATGAAAAGTCTTTGCTATATGATTCGAGTTGTTTAGTCATTATCTTTACCATTGCTTCGAATCACTTCATTCACTTCATATGCTTTACAATAGTATTGATCAAGATTATGATAGTAGCATGTCACTTCAGAAATTATCCTTGTTATAGTTTACCTACTCGAGGGCGAGTAGGAACTAAGCTTGGGGATGCTTGATACGTCTCAAACGTATCTATAATTTCTTATGTTCCATGCTAGTTTTATGACAATACTCACATGTTTTATATACACTGTATATCATTTTTATGCATTTTCTGGGACTAACCTATTAACAAGATGCCGAAGCGCCAGTTCCTGTTTTCTGCTGTTTTTGGTTTCAGAAATCTTACACAGGAAATATTCTCGGAATTGGACGAAACTAAAGCCCACGGCCCTATTTTCCATGGAGGGTTCCAGAACATTGAAGGAGAGTCGGAGGCGGCCAGAAGGGGGCCCACACCACAGGGCGGCGCGACCAGGCCCCC
>NC_061513.1:78665390-78733880 GCF_022539505.1 Lolium rigidum
CGAGGTCCATGTTTGCCGCAATGGACGTCGCTTTCTTGGATCCGTCGGGTGAATCTGTACTCTCCTTGGAGTCCTTTGCCGTACTAAATGTTGCCTCTTTATTAGGTCTCCCTACATCTGGTAGCACATCGTAATCAGTCGTGAGTCTCGACTCCATGTATTCTCGCTTGCATCCCGAAAGTTTCGACTGGCCGATGAAAATCCTTGTCACATTTGTCGGCTAGTGCGAAACTTCCTTTGACCGTAATTGGTCCCTTAGGTCCAGGTAACCTCCACAACAAGTATGTGTAATGTGGTACTCGCCATAAACCCGGCATATGCTGCCCGTCCCAACAGTGGCGTGATATTGTGACGGGAAATCCACGACTTCAAATTCCAGCTTCTCGATCCCGTAATTTTCTCGTGTCCCGAACCGAACGTTGAGATTGATCTTCCTCGGCGGATAACTTGGCTTTTCCGGTGTGATGCCGTGGAAACGTGTGTCGGTTGGTTTCAGATTTGCGAGGGAAATATTCATCTTCCTTACGTATCTCGCGTACATAAGGTTTAAACCGCCGCCGCCATCTATAAACACTCGAGATACGTCAAATCCCGACTATTCGCCGGTAAGATAAGTGCTCGACGCCTCGGTCGAGGAACTTGCCGTGGATGATCAGCTATTAGTAAGCCAATATCTTGCCCGGCACTCGGCTAAGGTACTCGATCGTTGGTGTGGCATCTTCTCTGCCATAAACACCTGTCGCGAGATTACTTTGTGAGCTCTATTGGATGGCCTGCCTTTCTGAATCATCGACACCGCTCCGTTAGGAGTTAGGATCAACATAGGGCGGTGGAGCATGTGCTGCCGCTATTCTGGAGCTGGATGTCGATTTTCATCTCGTAATCGCGGGAGGAGGTGGCAAGTGAATCTCACTCCTAGGTCCTTGAGGATTTCGTGCGCCGCCCGAGCATTTGCATGTCCTGCCATCTTATCATTGCACTGGAAGTTTCGGCAATCCTTTGGCAAGTTTCCTCGACCGTCTTTTTCCATTGCCGTCGAGAAAGAAGTGCATCCGACACGGCCCGTTCATCATCTCTTCGGGGGACACAAAAGGTATCCGGAACCTTGGCCCGGTATTTGGCCTATTGTTTCGGGGAGTCATCTCTATTATCGCCTCGCTGTTCGCTGCTCCTCCGGTAATCATCTCTCGTTGTTTCCTCCAGTGGTTTGCTCGGAAGCCAGCCGAAATTTGCCCAGGAGTATCATAACTCGAGTACAGCCGCGCGAAATCGTCGCCTACTTTGATAATTTCGGCCGCGGTCCTCCTCTCGGTGATCTATGCCGTTTGTTGTGAACGGCATCTTCTCCATCTCGCCCATCTGTTTGCAATCTCCATTAATGCGGATACTCGTCTTTGGATTGGTCCTCGCCCAAGTCCTCGACAAAATCTCCTCGCCGGATTCCCGTGACAAACGCCGTCTATTGCCCTCTCGTCGATATATTCTCTCGCGAGTTTTTAATGATGTTCCATCTTTGGATATACTTTCTCATTGGTTCGTCCGGCTTTTGTCGACATGACCTCAACTCCTCTAGCGATGACGGCTTTTTTGCGGTGGAGTGAAAGTTCTTGACGAAAACGCCCTCAAAACCAGTCCCAGCTGTCGATAGATCCTCGGAGGAAGTTTCTTTATCCATGATCGCGCGGCTCCACTCGTGTGTATCTCGAATACTTTGCATAGCCGTTGCTCCGGTCCCCTCGTGAGCTTCACCGTTTCTAGGTAATCGACTAGCCAATCCTCTGGATCTTGCAGGCCGTCGAATTTCTTGAAACTATCGGGCAATTTGAATCCCGAAGGGACTCGAGTTTTTCGGACTCTCCTTGTGAAGCATGGTAAACCGCACATGTCTTCGTCGTTTATTTCTGGAGAATGCCGATGTTCTCTTCTATTTTGCCGTGCTCTGTCCACCCTTGCTTGTGCTGTTGTATCTCTTGCTCCACTTGTTCCTTCAGGAGCTGCTGCTGCTGTTGCCGCAGGTCGTGGACTATTTTGCCTTGCTGTTCCTTCGGGAGGTGTTGGTGCAAACGCCGTCCCCATGGCTCCAACTCCTGCCATTGCCATGTTGTACAGTGCTTCCCTTGGGTCTCCCTGGAGGTGGCCTTGATGCGAGGATAAAGGCCTGTGTCGCCATATACCCAGCTTCTGGTGTCTTGGGGATGATGTTTCCTCTCGTGTCTATCGACATAAAAGACATGTCGAGGTTTTGAACCAAGTACTCTCTTTCTCCTTCAGGTATGTTTTGCAGCCTTGATCTTGCTCGTTCCGAGCTTCTCCGTGGCTATCTCCCAGGTTCCGGATTGTCGACTTAACTCCGCTCTTCGCCTCGCTTGAAGCGGAGGCTGCCTCCTTTCTTCTATTTAAAGCACTGTCTGTTTTTCCAATTCTCTTGCAGCTCGTGCGAGCCTATATTGATATGCTTGCAACTCGCTCGGCGTGGCTGTTGTAGCCATTGGTTCCGAGCCATCCATAGCTCTTGCGGCTCTATCCCATGCTGCCTCGCGGGAGTTGAACTCTATCGCGAGGCTCAGGTCCGACGTATTTACTGCCTAGACCTTGTCGCAGATTAGAGGGATCGACGTATGGATTTCCCAGATCGTCAAAAGCCTCAGATGTTTCCTCCTGATCACGACTTGGCTCTCCGATGGCATAAATCTGATGGTATTTTGTATTCAGATCTGTGCTATGTTTGGTGACACCATCATAAAGATTGGCGAAGACCTTGCCCACTGTAGTGGATTTGTCGATGAAATCAAAGTCGTCGACGCTGCTCGAGTCATCGCTATATAGGAGTCCGCGGATGACTCGAAGGACATGTCGCCGAAGATCTTGGCGAGCTTTTCACTTGCCCCGGTGCTGATGAAACGTGGCGATGAAGTCTCTTCTTCGCCCGACTCGATTGACGATGTTGAGTTTGAAAAGTCGGAATCGACCGCCGACAATCCCGACGAAATCGGAATTTCGAGACGATACGCTCCCTCTTTTCCGACGCGAAAGTGGAATCTTCCGAACGTCATCTCCATAGGCTCCTCCAAATATGCATATGCATCCAAACGGGAGGGCGGGTGAGGAACAAAATCAACGAGACCAGCTTCGATCTGTTTACCTCTCGTCCATGATGTTGCTTGCTATCGACGAAGTCGACGATCTTGAACGTGCCATCGAGATCAGCTCCTTGTCGCCTCTAAATCCCACAGACGGCGCCAATTGACAAGGGATTAACTTGTCAATGCCTACGGATCGTAGACTAGGGTTTAGTTGGATGTAGAGGGCAAGTAGATCTCGAAGGTTTCAAATCGAAAAGTACTCGACGAATATGAAACTAGGGTTGTGTTGACAAGAAATTCGATTCTCTCTTTGTCCCTCGACTCCCCCTTATATAGGAGGCGGAGCCGAGGGATTCGTAATACACACGTTTACAGAGTCCGGGAGGGTTTCCAACCATCCCGCAAGATTACAAACGATGACTCCTATTACAACTCTAGTTTTCCTTAATAGTATCTTGGGCTTCCGAATCTTCTTATCCTTCGGGTGATGTGCCTTCAGTAAACCCCGGGTACCTTCTTCGGCAGGCCCATTGGGTATGCCTATGTCAGCCGGCTCCTTCTTCACGCGCGCCGGCGTCGACGGAGACGTTGCCTCCTTCTCCACCGGCGCCGAAGGATGGCCTTGGCGCCGATCCGAGAAGACGACCGAGCCGGCAGCCATGCGCCGTGGCCGCCGGACGTCTCCTCGGCTGGCGTCTCGCCCGATGCCCTCGATGGAGGGGCATCGCGCTACCGGGAAGTTGCCGCCCTCGATGTGCTCGAGGACGCCGCGCCGTCCTATCCGACGCGCTCCACCAACGCCGGCGGCCCGCGGCATTGTTGCGCGGAGGCGGAGGCGGCGGCCGTCGTAGGGCCGCCAGCTCCCGCTCCCACCGCCGGAGGAAGTACGAGTTCCACCTCGTATAGTTGTCGGGGTGGGTCGGCGCGCTCTTCGTCCGTCATCGTCATCCGCGCCTCCTCGATGGCGACGTCGAGGGCGTGGCCCCGAGGCGGCGGCGGGATTGGTACGCCGCCAGCACTTAGCCGCCACCCGCCGCCGGGAGGCCTCGTGTCCGGCGGGCAGGGGTACCCCGCCTGGTGGAGGAGGTGCCCCTCCCACGCGTGGAGCGACCGGCGGGGGAAGCCGTTGTTGGCTGCGCCATCGTCGTCGTAGAACGCCATCGGGAGAGTGGAGGGAGATGGGAGCAGGGGTACGTGTCGCGGCGAGCGGAGCGGCCTATATAGGCGCGGCTGGCCGGCGATTAATGCCGCGTGGAATGCGACGCGTCCGCGCGAGCTGACCGGCGGCAGCCTTTACTGCACGCGGAAGACGATGCGTGCGCGGAAGACGATGCGCGTGTCGCTGACCGGTCGGGGGCCACCTCCGCGGCGAAGACGAAACGAAAGTGCGGGAGAGATTTCTCGCCGTTTCGCGCGCTTTCGCTTCGTCCGAAGTCCCCGAGCGCTCCCCGGTAGGCCGGGGTTGGCGTGGGCTCGCCGGATGGATGAAAGCCCAAATCCGACGAAAAACGAGGAACCGGGGGCGCGGCTGTGCCATTTTTCGCCGTCCGGATGAAAAAATGGCACGCGGGGGCCGGTTCGGGGAGACGAGTGGAGATGCTCTTACTCTGATAACAATGTTCTTGAGATCGATCATTTGTTGTGAAACTATATGGAGTCGACAGGTAAGGGAATATGATTTCGGATTTTCCATTAATTCCCTTGAAAAAGAAATCACGCGTCCAGCCAGAGCAGCAGTTGCATTAATTAATGTATCCCCTTTCCTTCTGCTCAAGTCTAACAAATATGATCAGAAATATCAAGTACAGTAGTTTCTTTACCTTCTGAAAGCAACGCCACCAGGCCAAAAAAATATGCAAACGCTTCATTTTTGTCCTGTGGCTCTATCTCTTCTCTTTGCTGTTTTTTCCCTTTTTTAAACAGAGGCTCAAAGAGCCCGACTTTGAATTAACAAAACCTTCAACCGGTCTATAAGCACAACAAAAAACAGAAGTAACACAGAAAAGAAAAAAACTGGGATACCAACTAGAAATACAAGCACGAGTGGTGAAGAGCTAAAGCCTATAAAAAGAGAAAAAACAGGCTGAGCAAGGCTCTGAACTACCAAAACTCCAAGAAAGTCCGAGGCTACGGCTAAACACCGGCGGCTCGACCGAACCCTCAAGCGCTAAGACACCACTCTGAAGGACTGCACCAAATTAGACTGGCACACTAAGCTTCCCGGCTTGCAGAGGACCACCAACACCGGGGGATTAGCTGGCTACCCTAGTGAGAAGACGAAACCTCCAGAGCTCAAAGGGGGAGGCTTCAAGACAACGACTCCAGGAAGGAAGGGGAACGACGCTCGGGAGCATCGTCGTTGTCGGCACAGCAAAGTCGTGCGGTGCTTTCGAGGAAACTTCAACACCCACCCAAGAGAAAGCCCATGTCTTTGCGCCTGCAAACACGACGTACATAGCTGATGAGAAACACCGGCGTCCCCGGTGCCACGACATCGACTCCGACAACCCCCCTGGGCTCAAGAGTGACCGCGCAAATCGAAGGCACACTGTTTATAGGAAGCTGATCCCAACCTATCACAGGGCATCAAGGAGTAGGATTTCCATGGGGGGCTCGGAGAGATCGCAAAACATAGGGCAGACAAAGCCCAGGGGCAAGCAACCAGCTGCATGATATGTGTCATGGCCACCCCAAGCTGTTTTTTTTCCTTTTCTTTCCTTTTTGCGAGTAACAGAAACATGGCCTTTAGTGTGCACTATAAATTGTGTAATCTCGTATTGACACTTTTAGCTTTAGCTTAAACGATCAAGCTCATAGCTAGAGGTGGTTATTCGGTAAAGAATTAACTAGAACTATGTAAAGTACACTGATTTTCCAGGAAGTACCCGGACGAGTTGGAAGTTTGTGTGATTCACCAAACGCCGTGCCATCAATAATTTTATAACCAACAAACAAATAAAGAAGTACTATCTTGAGACCTAACAAACTTAAGTACACAAGCAACTATGATCTCGACGGTTTATATCCTCTATCACCTATGACTTCACATGGTATTGTCCCGTTGCTCGGCGCGCCAAATCGGATGACATCTTACTAGGTGTAAAAACGAACGTCTATGCATTTGTTGGTTTAATTCGGATGGAGAGCTTCGTACCATATTCTTTTTTTTTGCAGGGAAGAGAAAGATATATTAACCAATAAAAGAGGGCTGCGTGCATCGATTGATGCAGAGGCCGGGGTCAGCCCCCATTTCGAAAAAAAAACAAACCATACGTTCGACCTATGCTTAATCCTACCTATCCTAGCAAGCTCGTGACTGACGGTATTGGCGTCTCAGCTAATTTTTGATACAATGATCTCTCTCTCCCTAAGAAGTTCTTGAATAACCGAAATTCTGAACGCATAGATGGATATGTTTGGGGTGGCCTTCTGAATCAACTCATATGCTTCAGAGCAGTCTGTTTCAAAAAGAATGGGAGTGTAGTCCAGAGCAGGCCAAGCTGAATTCCTTCCTCAATCGCCATCAGCTCCGCATCCGTCGCATCTTGGCACTGTGTTACCTCACGGCATGCAGCAACAATTGTCTGTCCTTCGTGATCTCGCAGCACCATGCCAATGCCCGCCTCGTTGCTATTTAGGAATGCTCCGTCTGTGTTCAGCTTGGCGTGATTCCTTCCTGGAGGTGCCCATCACTTCCTTACCTTCTGCCTCCCATCTTGGTTCTTGTTTTTCACTCCCAGGTCTAGCCTTTGATCAATAACCATTTTTCCTTTATTAATGTCAGCCTCAGGGTAGTGTTTGATAAGCATTAGGGACTTGGCATAGCTCAGCAAGAAACGCTGGGAGCCTTCGATCGACGGACATGGTTTTGCATGTGTCATTTCATTATGGTTGTGCTAAATTCTCCACAGGACCAGCAATGTCCGCGCCCGTTGCACCTCAGGGATCGAAGTAAGTAGCTGGATCAGCCATTCAGTACCAGATGGCAGGATCATATCATCTTCTGGCAGCTCCCACTCATCATTCGTTGCCAGCCATAGAGCACGGGCTTGGGGGCATCACATAAAAATATGGAAGGTGTCTTCAGCTTCCTGGCCACAAATCTGATAGGCACTAGTTGTCGCCATTTTCCGTTTCGCCATATTTTCTTGGGTTGCTATACTGTTACGGCATATCTTCCAGGTAAGCATCTTCACTTTAGGCGGAACTTGAGACTTCCATATCAACTTTCAACATGGCCGCTGGCCATCAGGCCTGGTACTTGTCGCTCCCCAACACCTGTCTTGCGTAGCCTGAACAAAGGCCAAGTTGTATGCGCTCTTCACTGTGAGTAGACCACGCTTCTCTGGATACCAAGCAACAAAATCAGTCTCGTTCCTTCTGGAGGTCTGGATTTTAAGGATTTCAGTGGCATCAGCTGATGTAAAATAGTGCTGCACTCTCTCATTATTCCACGAGCCATCCGGCTACAGAAAGTCGGCGACCTCGTACCATATTCTATATGTTTCTCGGCGATTTTGACAAAACTAACCCTTTTGTAAAAGAAAAGCACAGACTAACCCTCCGACCAAACTATTTCACCCATCTAACCCTTTTGTGTGGCGCCCCTCCCATCGGCGCCACACCCCATTATGTGGCGCCCATGCGAGCGGCACCACACATCCATCCGATGTGGCGTGCTCGACGCTGATGTGTGGTCGATGCTGACGTGGCAGGATGTGTGGCGTCGCTCCCATCGGCACCACACATTGAAAGTGTGGCGCCCGCCCGAGCCCGACCCAGCCACACTCTTCTCTGTTTCTTCTTCCCTCAAGAACAAGGCGGCCGGCTCTCTCTCTCTCTCTCTCTCTCTCTCCCCCCCCCCTCAAATCCCTACTCAAATATCTTGGATTTCATCAGATCTACCCGTGGGGGTCGTTCCCAACCCAATCCTTGAGGTAATCTCCTCCGTTCCCCTTCTTTTCATCCATTGATTTTGTGTATTTGGTTGAATCTACATGTGAAACCCTAGATGTGAAACTCTAGGTTGATTTGAGGGTGGATGTGGATTTGGTTGGATGTTAGGGTTGTTGAAGTTGGAGAAATGGTAGTGTGCTAGGTTGTATGGGTAGATTATGTTGATTATGGTAACTAATGAACACATGTATGTATGTGTTGTTCACATTATGCTAGGGGGATTGAAATAATTATTTATGTTCATCATGTGGACAAGGATGCTTTCTTGAAGGGAAACCTAGAGCCGGACCCGGAAGAGGTCGACTTGGTGTTTGACCTTAGCCCTAGCTTTGCGGAGGTGGTAGCACAAGTGAGGGTTGAGTTGAATTGGAATGAGCCAAATGATGGTGTTGAGCTAGAGGGAAGACATAATGTGGGGTTTGGAATGCACACCCGTTGGAAGACAATGCGTATCAACTCCGAGCAACGTTGGTCCGTTTACAAGGAGACGATGGCCGAGTCACAAGACAAGGCTTTGGAGTTGTTTGCAACCAAGACGGTTGATGCTCGTATCGAGCTTGACCTTAACCGGCGCTCCTCCCCGTTCAAGCTAGGAGTCCACCACCCATGAGCCAAGAAGAAGCCACCGAATCTCCCATTGTCCAATCTCCCATTGCCCAATATCCTCCGTTGGAGAAGGAGTATGACGAGCATGATGATGGTGATGATGGTTTCGATATGAATGACAACAATGTCGGTGATTTGGATAAATATTGGACGCAAGAGGAGATGGACCACTCCATTCCTTATTCCCGATGCTATGCGTCGGACTCGGATGATGATGGACCCGATGAGGAACTTGATGAGGATGGCTTGACGGCTAAGGAAGCCGAAAGAGCCGAGATATTCAAGAAGGTAACCGGACGGGATATTCGGATACCATTGTTCCGTGATGTTAGTCTTGCGGATGGAGACGTGGTTGAAGGTGGCAAAAGTTTACTTCATGGAGCTAGGCCAATTTTCAAGAGAGATGTGGATGGTAGGACGGCTATGATCTCTAAAGGGCTCACGTTTGATACCTTCTTGGAATTGAAGATATGGTTGAAGGAGTTCTCGATTAAGCATCATCGCACTTACACCGTTGTTCACTCGGACTTGAAGAAGCGGTACATGCTAAAATGTGTAAATAAAGGGAGTATCAGGAATACCTATGGCGCGAGAAGAAGAGGAATGAGAAGCTCCAGGCCGAACGGGACCGTCTATGGAGGGAAAAATTCCGGAGGAACTGGCAACTTTCTCAACTAGCGAGGGAGAGGGCCAATAGGATGCACCTAGAGGAGGTGGCTAAGGAGGCTGAGCGCATAAAGGAGGAAAGAGCTCAAGCGGAAGCTTCAAAGATGGAGGAGCGCCACCATTTCTTCGACTCGGTGATTCAGTTGGCTCGTGACATAAGGGAGAAGGAAGAACTGGCTGAACAATCTAAGAAGAAGAAGGCGAAGGGGGAAGGAGCCTTTGCCACGCAGTGATGTCCGTTTGGCTAGGTTCTTGTTGTCGAACTTTATGTTGTCGAACCTTGATGTTGTGTGAACCTTGATCTTCTCGAACCTTCATGTCGTCGAACCTTATTGTAATTCGAACCTTGATGTCGTCGAACCTTATGTGCTATCTGAACAATTATGTTGTCTCATACATGTTGTGTGCACTGCTGTGTTGAAAAATGTTGAAATATGGTAGGAATTTTCATGGTTTAGCACAAGTCAATGTGTGGCGCCCTTGGTATCGGCACCACATTGCACAGTGTGGCGCCCATGCATCGGTGCCACATATGTCAACTTATATGTCGAAAACATCCAGGGGCTCTGGACGCTTAGTCCACACTGCACTGTGTGGCGCCCTTGGAATCGGCGTCACACTAACAGGGTCGCCAAAACGGCTAAGTCCATCCAGAATTGTCTTACAGTATGTTTGGGCACACATAAGTGGATGTGTGGCGCCCTTGCCATCGGCGCCACACATTGCACTTTCAATGTGTGGCGCCGATGGGAGCGGCACCACACATCCTGCCACCTCAGCGTCAACCACACATCAGCGTCGATCACGCCACGTCGGATGGATGAGTGGCGCCGCTCGCATGGGCGACATCATCACCAAGCTCCCCGGCGCCTTCCTCAACGAGGCGACAACGCGAATGACATTTCTCCGGCGGTTGCGCAGCTCGTGCTACACGCACGTCGGCGTGGAGCTCCCCCTCGAAGACCTCTCCAGCGTCGGCGACCTCGTCTCCGTGCACGACATTGGCACTTACATCGCGCTTCTCAAGAAGCAGCGGGCGGCGGCCAGAGCGGACGCCGGCAACGGCGTGATCGGCAAGGTACTCGAGCTCGCGGGCCGGCAGAGCGCCGGAGTAATGCCATGGCAGGACGCGGCTCTGCCGAAAACTCCTTTGCAACTGTATGTGTAGGAGTGTCATCCACCACACATTGTGCATTGAGATTGGTGAAACTTTTTATTCCCTTTTTGACAAAACTGAAATATAATTGAAACAAACACTAGTAGAAACAAGGGCTTTGGTTTTTTGCCCCAAATGGCTTTTGCACCGGATTTGGCACGAACCGGTGCTAAAAGGGGTCATTAGCACCGGTTCGTGGTGCGCAGCCGGCCGAGAGACCTTTTGCACCGGTTCGTGTTACGAACCGGTGCAAATGAGCTATCTTTTGCACCGGTTCGTAACACAAACCGGTGCAAAAGCTTCGTCGCCGAGCATGTGTCAGCCGAGGAACGTTTAGCACCGGTTCGTGTTACGAACCGGTGCAAAAGATAGACCATTTGCACCGGTTCGTAACACGAACCGGTGCTAAAGGTCCGCAGCCCTATTTCAGCTCAGCTACCCGGCCAAACAGCCCACTCCACTTCATTTTTGCTAGGAGAAGGTGTGTGTGTTGAGTGCTACCTTGCATTTCTTTGGCATGCAAACAAGGTGCTCGATGAAATGTCTGAGAGAATGAGTTCGCTTGATTTTACACAAAATAAAAATGAGATGAGGTGCCGGAGCGACACTTAAGCTTTCTCCTCTTTCTTTCCCTCCTCGATCAAGGTTTAAGCAACAACTTAACCCTTTCATTTGTACGGTGCTAATTTCCACTATTTATAAATATTATGATGTTTTGTAATTGTTTATTGATAAACTTAATTAATTATTTGATGTAGATGAACCGGCGGCAATGGATGTACGTTGACCGACGTCTACCCGAGTTCAGATCGGGCCTGGAAGAATTTATCCGTGTGGCTCGGGAAAACCCACGGGCGGATGGTTTTATGTGTTGTCCATGTGTTGATTGCCATAACTTGAAGCAATACCCTGAATGGCAAGTCATTCACTCACACCTGCTTTGGAAAGGTTTCATGCCCAGCTATAATTGTTGGACCAAGCATGGAGAAAGAGGGGTTATGATGGAAGACGACGAAGAAGAAGAAGAAGAGGATGATGATATGTACCCTAACTACGGTGATACCGCAACAGGGCATGATGAAGATGAAGATGCAGGAGGAGGTGATCAAGATGAAGAGGCATCAGATGAGCCCGTTGATGATGATCTTCGTCGGGCCATCGCCGATGCACACAGAGATGCGAAACAGAAAACGAGAAGCGAAAGTTAAAGGGCATGTTAGATGATCACAAAAAGAAGTTATACCCAAATTGCGAAGATGGCAACACAAAGCTCGGTGCCACCCCGGAGTTGCTGCAATGGAAGGCGAGAGGCTGGTATATGTGACAAGCCATTTGAGAAGTTACCGAAAATAATGAAGAGGAGGTTTCCAAAGAATAACGAATTGCCTGACAGTACGTACGAAGCAAAGAAGGTTCTCTGCCCTCTAGGATTAGAGGTGCTGAAGATACATGCATGCATTAATGACTGCATCCTCTACCGCGCTGAGTATGAAAATTTGGAAAAATGTCCGGTATGCACTGCACTTCGGTATAAGATCAGGCGAGATGACCCTGGTGATGTTGAGGGCGAGCCCCCTAGGAAGAGGGTTCCTGCCAAGGTTATGTGGTATGCTCCTATAATACCACGGTTGAAACGTCTGTTCGGAAATAAAGAGCATGCCAGGTTGTTGCGATGGCACAAAGAAGACCGTAAGAAAGACGAGATGCTCGAGACACCCCGCCGATGGGTCGCGAGTGGAGGACAATCGATAGAGAGTTCCCGGATTTTGCGGATGACGCGAGGAACTTAAGGTTTGGCCTAAGTACGGATGGAATGAATCCTTTTGGGGAGCAGAGCTGCAGTCATAGCACTTGGCCTGTAACTCTATGTATCTATAACCTTCCGCCTTGGTTGTGCATGAAGCGGAAGTTCATTATGATGCCAGTGCTCATCCAAGGCCCAAAGCAACCCGGCAATGACATTGATGTGTACCTACAGCCATTATTTGAAGAACTCTTACAGTTGTGGAGCAAACCAGGTGTACATGCATGGGATGAGTACAAACAGGAGTCATTTAACCTACGAGCGTTGCTTTTCGTGACCATCAATGATTGGCCTGCTCTTAGTAACCTTTCGGGACGGACAAACAAGGGATACAATGCATGCACGCACTGTTTAGATGAGACCGAAGGTGCCTATTTGCATAAATGTAAGAAGGTTGTGTACACGGGGCATCGTCGATTTCTTCCAAAGAGGCACCCCGTCAGAAAGAAAGGCAATCATTTCGGAGGTGAGGCAGATCGCCGGGTGAAGCCCGAACTCCGTACCGGTGATGCTTTACTTGATATGGTGAAGGACCTAAAAGTAATCTTTGGAAAGGGTCCCGGCGGCCAATCTGTTCCGAATGACGACGTTACCGGACACGCACCCATGTGGAAGAAAAAATCTATATTTTGGGATCTACCCTATTGGAAAGTCCTAGAGGTCCGCTCTTCAATCGACGTGATGCACGTGACGAAGAATCTTTGCGTGAACCTGCTAGGTTTCTTAGGCGTGTATGGGAAGACAAAAGATACACCGGAAGCACGGGAGGACCGAGTATCGTATGAAAGTCCCAAAAGACAAGCAAGAACGAGGATTACAAGGATACAGGGAGTCGCTTAAGTCCCGCCGCCTACGCTCTTACCAAAGCGAGAGAAGGATATCTTTTTTGAAGTCCTTTACGGTATCAAGGTCCCGTCTGGCTTCTCCTCCAATATAAAGGGAATTATAAATATGGAGAAGAAAACATTCCAGAACCTGAAGTCGCATGACTGCCACATTATTATGACGCAGTTGCTTCCGGTTGCACTGAGGGGGCTTCTGCCGGAAAATGTTCGAATACCCATTGTGAAGCTATGTGCATTCCTTAATGCGATATCTCAGAAGGTAATCGATCCAGCTAGTCTTCCAAGGTTACGGAAGGATGTGGTGCAATGTCTTGTTAGCTTTGAGTTGGTGTTTCCACCATCTTTCTTCAATATTATGACACATCTCCTGGTTCACCTTGTCGAAGAGATTGCCATCCTCGGTCCTGTCTTTCTACACAATATGTTCCCCTTCGAGAGGTTCATGGGGGTCTTAAAGAAATATGTTCATAACCGTGCTAGGCCGGAAGGAAGCATCTCCAAGGGCTATGGAACGAGAGGAGGTCATCGAGTTCGCGTTGACTTCATTCCCGACCTTAAGTCGATTGGTGTTCTCGAATCGCGACATGAGGGGCGACTAAGTGGAAAAGGCACGCTAGGAAGGAAATCAATGATATGTAGGGACGGCATTTCTTTCACTCAAGCACACTACACAGTTCTACAAAGTTCCACCTTGGTGGCCCCGTATGTCACTGATCACAAGAATATTGTGCGCTCAGAACATCTGGGGCAGTCTGAAGACTGGATTACGCATAAACATATGCAGACATTCGGCGGTTGGCTCCGAGAACATCTCATGAATAACAACAATATTGTAGATCAGTTGTACATGTTGGCTGGGTCACCATCTTCGACTATAGTGACTTTCCAGGGGTACGAGATAAATGGAAATACCTTCTACACGTTCGCCCAAGATAAAAAGAGCACCAACCAAAACAGATGGTGTCCGCATTGATGCAACAAACACTAGCAGTGGCCAAAAGGACACATATTATGGTTACATAGAGGAGATATGGGAACTTGACTATGGACCTTCTTTTAAGGTCCCTTTATTTCGGTGCAAATGGTTCAAGCTGGATGGAAAAGGGGTAAAGGTAGACCAGCTGTACGGAATGACAACGATGGATACCAACAATCTTGGTTACGGAGACGAACCATTCGTCCTAGCCAATGATGTGGCTCAGGTTTTCTATGTGAAGGACATGTCCTCTAGACCGAAGAAAAGAAAACATAAGGAAACGAGCTCATCCGATGAGCCAAAGCGTCACATAGTTCTTTCAGGGAAAAGAACCATCGTGGGAGTCGATGACAAGACGGACATGTCAGAAGATTATAATAAGTTTGCTGAAATTCCGCCCTTCACAGTGAACATTGATCCAACCATCGCGTTAAATGCTGAAGATACTCCATGGTTACGGTCGAAGCGATCATAATGTACCTTGAGCTCATACCGTGAAGCGTTTGTTGTGATATGTATCAGTAACATTGGTCGTTTGAACTAAATGCAATTATCCAAGTTTATTATTTTTCTAGATACACATGTTTGCAAATTTATCCTCACCTACTGGTTGTTGGGTGTATATATAGTAGCAGCTTCCGAGCGGGACTTGCGGGAAGAGTTACTCGGGCGGTGTGTGCCTCCAGATAATCCCCTCCCCCCAGATGAAACCACCCCAGATAAGGCAAATAACAGATAAAGGGGTATATAAACTAATCAACCGTCTTTAGCACCGGTTCCAGCCATTAACCGGGATAAAACGACAACGACTTTATTGAAATTTAACAAGATACGGTAACTAAACTTAAACTAAAATAACAACTTCTACTAGTTCTTCCGCGCATCCGCTGCTGCCCTCCCGGATGCCGCCTCCTGCCGCAGCTCCTCCTCACGACGACGCTTATGCATCTCCTCACTATCCGGATCCATCACACGCGGCCGCTTATGCAGTTCTCGGAGACTCGCCTCTCAAATGCTTCTATGGTAGCCGCTAGCGCTGCCTCCTCCCACTCCTCTATCTCTGCGAGCTGCGGGTCCACCTCATCCGCTGCTGCCCTCCCGGTTGCCGCCTCTTGCCGCAGCAGCTCCTCCCACTCCTCTATCTCCGCGAGCTGCGGGTCCACTTCCACCGGCGGCGGGTGCGGCTTTGGGGGCATTGTGCAATGGGCTAGGGTTTGGTGATGAGTGAAATGGGAGACACGGGGGCGTACTATTTATAGAGGGCGTTTAGGCGGGAAATCTCCGCGCTGCGCGTCGTGGCGGGAAAATATCCCGCGCGGCGTCGTGCCGCAGAAAATGTCCCGCAGAAAAGGCGGGAAGAAAGCAAAAATTTTCAGCCAAAATTTGACCCTTTTGCACCGGTTCGTGGCTGGAACCGGTGCAAAAGGGTCTTTTGCACCGGTTCCAGCCACGAACCGGTGCAAAAGGGTCGCAGTATAACTGCCCCCGCGCGCCCCTTCTTCTCCACTTCGCGCGAGGACAGAAATACGGGGAAACTCTGCCCAATTTTTCCCCGGCCGCGCCGCCCCCGCCCGCCCGCGCCGCCCGCCCGCCCGCGCCGTCGCCGGCCGTCGCCCGCCGCCCGCCCGCGCCGTCGCCGCCGCGCCGCGCGCCGCCGCCAGCCCGCCCGCACGCCGCGCCCGCCCGCGCGCGCGCGCCCTGCTGCTCGGCCTCCTCCGCGCGCGCCGCCGCCGGCCCCACCACTCCGGCCGCGCGCCCGCCCGCCGCCTCTCCGCGCCGCCCGCCGCCTCTCCGCGCGCCGCCGGCCCCACCCCTCCGCCGCGCGCCGGCCAAGGTGAGGCCGCACCCCCCGGCCCTCCTTTTTTTTCTTTTTTTAGTTAGATTTTAGTAGATTTTAATTACAGTTTTGTTAGAATTAGTTAGATTTTGTTAGATTTTTGTTAGGTTTTGTTAGAATTAGTTAGATTTTAGTTTTGTTAGAATTAGTTAGATTTTAGTTTTGTTAGAATTAGTTACATTTTTGTTAGGTTTTATTAGAATATTTGTTAGGTTTTGTTAGATTTTAATTAGTTAGGTTTAAATTTGTTAGTTTTAGTTAGAAAATTTAGTTCGAGATTTTAGTTAGGTTATTTAGTTAGAAAATTTAGTTATTTAGTTAGAAAAAAGTAGTAAGTACTTTATTAGTATGTGTTAGAAAAAAGTAGTAAGTACTTTATTAGTATGTGTTAGAAAAAAGTAGTAAGTACTTTATTAGTATGTGTTAGACAAAATTTAGTTAGTTTCATTCATATTCATAAGTACTTTATTATTATATTTGTTAGTTTGCATACGATGCCGCGGCCTCCGCGTCCTGGAGCTAGGACAGTTTTAGAGGAGATGCAGCAGATGGGGGAAGTCCGGGACTGGGCTCCGCCGGGGTGGCACTGGGAGGTGTTATCTTCCGGGGCGCGCACCTTGGTGCGGAATCCGGGTCCCGTCGTCGACCCGGATATTCTCTGGTGGAGGTCTTATGGGCCACGTTCGTTTCGAGAGGAGCCGGCCCCGCCGGAGGAGGTAGCTCAGCGCATTGAAGCGGAGGACCAGCACGTTCGCCGTTACATGTATGCGTTAGACAACATGTATAGGGGTGGATGGAGCGTTATGCAGGGATCTCATGTTAGCTATGCTCCCGTTGTTGTTCCGTGGCTTTGGGGGCACACCCAGCGCGGCTCAGGACCCGGTCGGCGCCCTCTAGGACCCGGTCTGCGCGGTTGAGTGTTTGTAGTAGTGATTGATGTATTATCGATCTATGTATGCATGTAACTGCACTATCTCGCTTTCAGCACTATTATTGATCATGTATTGAGCATTATTCTTAATTACTTGTAAGTCTTTGCAGAAACTTGTAAGTCTTTGCAGAATAATCTAGCTTCGTTGTGTTTATAGCATTAGAATAACTTTTAAGTCTTTGCAGAAACTATGGAAAGAGACCTAGAACAAGAATACCTCGTCGAGGAGATTATCCGTGATGATGACGATATCACTGTATTATGCAGAATGAAGATTCGCGAATGCCGCAAGGGGCAAATCTATGATCTTGGGTTCGTTGACCCATATACCGTGAATGGGTATACTGTCGACAACTCTCCCAAGGACACGGAGAATAACTTGGTATATGTCTTAAGGAAAAACTCATACAAAAGGGCAATACTATTTCCTTACAACTTCGCGTGAGTGTTACTGTCTTCACACATTAAATCTTTTTCGCTTACTCCATGTGTTAAGTGTAATTGATGAGTTATGCATATATATGTGTGTCCGCAGGTTTCACTATATCCTGCTAGTCATTGAACCCGACACCGGGATAGTAGAAGTCATGGACTCGAAGAGTAAACCCCTTGAGGTGTGGGGGGACATGGCTGATATCCTCCTCAAGGCTTGGAAACGGTTCACCAACAAGTCTCCGGGTTTAAAGAATAAAGAACTTCGAATAAAACATGTACCGGTAAGTACTACTGGCTAGGCCGCGCATCTCTTTGATTGTAGTTTCAATACCATTATTATCATCCTTGATTATATATATATTATTTTGATTGAACTTTGTTCTCGTAAAGTGCTTGAGGCAGGAGGACGGGAATAATTTATGCGGGTTCTACGTTTGCGAGTTCATCCGCCGGAATACCCACCATAAGAGGGACATTTTGGAACAACTTGATGTAAGTAATTAAACAACATTCATGGCTTTATTTTATCGATCACCTTGTGTTTCATTCACATACACACATATATATATATACTGACCATCGTACCTTCTTCAAATTATTAGATCGAACGGTTGCGGAACGGTCTTCTAGCAACAGAGCGTGTACGAGCAATTCAAGAAGAACTGGCGGGGTTCTTACTTGACCAAGTCATAGCTCCAGATGGAGAACACTATGTGGACAACCGCCAATATCAATGTTGATGTAGACATATATATATATGCATGAACGTGTGTCACTTTGATCGATATATGTAATACAATGGTTTCCTATATATATATATATGTGAATTGTCTGCATTAATATTATACCGTATTTCGAATGGGGCAGAGTCTCTGCCGCGGCAGCGTTTTAGTGCAATTCCCTGCCGCGGCAGAGTCTGCCGCGGCAGGGAAGGGCACTAAAATGCTGCCGCGGCCCAACCCTTTTGCACCGGTTCGTATTACGAACCGGTGCAAAAGCTCCCCGCCGAGCGTCCCACAGCCGGCCACGTGGAGACCCCTTTAGCACCGGTTCGTAGAGAACCGGTGCAAAAGGGGGGGGCCTTTTGCACCGGATGGTTTGCACCGGTTGGCCATCCGGTGCATATGGGCCTTTTGAACCGGTGCAAAAGAGCAGTTTTCCACTAGTGAAATTTAAACAGTAAAAAATGTTTCACAAGTTTCATAAACACGTTAACAACAGATGTGAAACTTTGTGAAACTTTCTGAAACATACTTTGAACAGTAAATAATTTTTCATAAGTTTCAGACATGTTTCACAAATTTCAGAAATATTTCACAAATTTTTGGAAACTAAATCAATACATGGGTAAGGTCAGCATGACATCACTCCTTTACCTACCGGAGCTGGTAGAATCGCTGTGTTCGCTGCTCTGCAGATTGACGTCCTCGTGCGGACTCTCGGGCTAATCTGACCACGCAAAGTGCTAAACCAAAATGTGATTAACTTAATTCGATTAACTGACCAGCTACTGATCCTCCTCCAAGATATGTTTCTTTGATTTCTGTATAGATGAACCACAAACAAAAACGCTCTTTCGTTTCATTTTCGTCCTGTACTTCTGTTTCTTTCTTCATACACAGACATTGCACTGTGATCATGCAATTCGTTCGCATATGCTCCAAGATATAAACGGTAAACCGACATGATATGTTCGACGCCCAAGAGTTCTGCTGGGCTCGCGAAGCACTAGTATTGGAAGGCCACCTCAGCACGGCAAGATTCGCGGTCAATAGCGTTACACATCACACGGAGATAGGCCAGGGGTTTACTAAAATCTTAGGCACACGCAAGGCCGTTTTGATCTGAAACGGACGGCGGAGACAACACGTTCACCTAAGCTTGGATGACCTGTCCAACCGGAGTTCGGTTAAGTCGGCTAAATTGTACAAAATGTTTAGATTCCGTAGGACGCCACGTTGCGGAGACAAATATACGTACATAACTGTCTAGGCGGCCTTGCATAAATTGTCCTTTCAGAAACTTTGTATCGAAAAACTCCTGTAAAACTTGTAGAGGTGTGCCTTCGGGAACATCTATCCGATAAAACTTGTTGAGGCAAATAAGTCGAGTACAATATTTCTTTCATATGTAAAGTTTGTCCCATCTGCATTTCTCATCGTCCCAATTCATGTAGGCACCACTAGAAGTTAAAAGACGAAGGCTACTGCTACAAGATTGATGATGCACTAGCCACTCAACCAGAAGTTTAAACTGTTGGAAATAATCTATACAATTTATTTATTTCAGCAACTAGTTGCATAAGTATGCAAGAATCTCACATGACTTGGTGTACATGATGCCTAGCTCGTTCTTCGGTTGCAATTCACGAGGCATAGAAAAACTTTGAATTGATATTCTCGATGAGTTTGCTTTTCACGTAATATGTTTGCACTAAGGGCATGTACAATGGAGGCGCTAAGGGGAGGCGCTAGGATAGAAATCCTGACCGTTACCCTCGATTCCGATCCAACTCCGGGAAAAAGCATAGCGTCGTCGCCAAACTTTGCGCCGAGCGCTCCGGGTTTTTCTCGGACGCGGATCTGTTTTGACAAGCATCGTGCGCTGCCAAGAATGAGATAAAAAGGAAGAAAAAAATCCAACAGAAACTTACGAGACTCAACAAACTTTTCCTAATTAGCGCCTACTTCATTTTCCAGCGTTGGAGAGACCGACCGCTAGTTTATTTCGTGACCTGCCATTAGCGCCCCTGATAAATGCCTAGCGTTGAGGAGTGGGCGCTTACATGATTTCTCAATTTAGTGATCTTTATTTCTTTTCAGGTAAGCATCTTGATTAGCGGCTAGCGTTGTATATGACCTAATGTAACACATGTTGCATTACTTTCATACTTCCTCCATTTCGATGAAAGGCGTACTCGTTTTCCGTAGTTTTTCTTTAACCAAAAATTACTCCAAATAGTTAAAAATTGTTGATATAAAATTAGCATCATTAGAAAATATTTTTCAATATTAACAAAAACCACTTGTGAGGCCGAAATCCTAGCACTAGATATCTCTACTCCACCCAAAATCTATAAATTAATTCATAACCATGGTTATCCATTATATCTTTTAAAATATCTTCTCTAGTCTAGCTCAATCTCATGTAATGTTCTATATTTTTCTAGAGAAGTCTTGCACCTAACATACATAGAATTTTTTAACAAAAAAATCCACCAGGTTGGTAACTGAATTAATCAACATGAAATTCGGCAATGTACGATGACAGTCACCCTTGTATGGGAGGAGGCATGAACACAAAACATCGCCTCTCCAAACTACATAACAAATAATATATATCAAGCTACTGTTGGCGTTTAATTTTGACTAATGATTGCGGGGGTGTAATCATAGCTAACAGTGTTGAACAAATATATAGTATGAAAGTTTAAGATATACTAATGAAAACAATCGCTTTTGATTTTTTTTTTTTGGATTTAGCTAGAATTTATTCAGGTTTGGATGTCAAGTCATTCTTGATTAGACCATCGGCTCACATTAGGCTTGATATATAGCTACGAATGCATGTGCATATACACAATCAAATTAAATGGGATCAATTACTTAGTAATGTGTAGTAGTGATCAATCTTGCAGAGAACATACCTAGAGAGAATTTAATCCAGATCATACTCATTATCCCCTCTGCAACATTGAAGAAAATCGGCTAGTCGGTGGCGGCAGGCGCGCAGCAGCTATCGCTATTTGGTGGTCACTTACGTTTGATGAACCATTGGAGGCCGGGTCCAAGCGTTGATTCAATTATGACTATGCATCTGCCCGTGCCTAGATCGTCGAACCTGAATCAACGTTCCAACTGGAACACGGAAGGGTGGTCTATAGGGCCGCACCGGCGAAGTCAGCGAGCGGTGGAATCGCAAAGAAAGCAGCTGCTGCGGCGGATAGCACGGCTGCGGCAGCGGCAAATGCCCTACGGCCCTAGCAGCGAGACGAACTGAGAGGCGGCAGGCACGCACGCAGCTCCGTGACGAGAAACTTCATCTAGGATCAATCAGAACTGAACTGCTAGCTAATGGGTATTTGGGCCGACTGTTTCAGCGCGCAATAGACTAATTAATCAGCAATGGGCTAATCAAGTGATTAATTCTGGCCATTTGTCCATGTATATGCATAATACTGATAGTACATACCTAAAATCTTCTCGGAATCCTATTCATCAGTCATCACCCGCGGGTGATGGGTACAAACCATCGCTCGTGTGGTGGTGAGTTTGGGTCGCGGCCCATCAACAGGCAGGGAGCCGGTAGGACTTGAGTTTTTCGGTTTTTGTCGAGTTTTTTCTAGTTTTTCTTGGGTTTCGGTTTTCTTTTGATTTTTCTTCGATTTTGTCGATTTTTCTTTTTTTCTTTTTTCTTTTTAACAAATTTTAAAGTCGAGCAAATTTTAAAGTTAAGTAAATTTCAAATGTGAACAAATTTCAAAGTAAGTAAATTTCAAATCTTAGCAAATTTCGAATATGGGTAATTTTTAAATCTAAGAAAATTTCGAATCTGGGCAAATTTGAAATCTAAATAAATTGCAAATTTAGGAAATTTTGAAACAACCGAACTAATGGGCTAGGCCCATTAACGATTTCCCCTTAGCGAATTTGGGGTGATGGTTAGCTGCTCCAAAAATCTTTAGGGGGGCGACACATTGGAGGGGGGGAGGGGGGTCTAGCCCTGCTCGCCCCCCCCCCCCCCCCACACCCCTCCCTTCGCCCTTGGATCTTCCTCATGGCCAAACAAATCGAGCACACCAAGAACAACACAGCGCACACAAGCCTTGAAGCAACACCGCTGAAAACTGGGCCGACCCAACATCGCAACCTTGAATAAAGTCGTGTGTGGATAGCACGCGGGCGCTGCTAATGAATCTATGTTTTTTGTTGTTTATTGTGCCATGTTCTATCATGATTGCATCTTATATGTTGTTCTTTATTAGTTTATTGTGTGCCATGTTTTATCATGTTTCCATCATATATGTTGTTATGACCATGTTTTAGATTTATTTTGGAGATTTTGCTAAAATATTCCTTTTATTTTGATTATAACTCTATAGACATGGAAACCATGTTCTATGTATTTTTAACTCTTATGGACCTTGGCAAACTTAAAAGACTTGAGATTTTACTGCGAAAGTTTTTAGGAAAAATCAAGAACTGGAGCACCTAAACCCCACCTAGAGAGCCACACAAAGCCAAGATGAGGCCCATGGCAATGCATGATACCCTATATGTACCATGGGGACCAATTTGCACCTCGATGGTTCGTTGTTGTTCATTTTTGTGCCCTTGAACTCGTCTTGACCTAAAACCGCCCATATATGCAACCTCCGTCGCGATCTCAAAGCACGGCGTACCACAGAGACAAAAACACAAAATAGAGTAGATCCTACTGAAGGTGGAAATGTGCTATGGGCCATGGCCCAGGCGCGTGCCTCAATGCTTTTGGAGGTGCGCGGTGACTCCGAACGGGCGCTGCATTATAAGCGGTGTATAGAAGGTCTCAAATAAAACCATGACTTGATTCACTATGCTTGCTCGTCGCCATCTCTTATTCCACTTCTTTTTTGTATGAAGTTGCACGTATGCTTGTATCGCTGGTCATCCCTCATCGCCATCCCTCCGCTGTAAAAATTACCGTTTCTCTTCTTCGATTTGCAAGTATCACTAAAACTTGTCTCTCCATCTAATTGATCCAAAGGAGATTTATTATCCAGAATTCTTAATTGTCAAATTAAGTAGGGTTTCCTAATGGGTTGATTTATTGGCTTGAAGGTTTGGTCATTTGAGTGGGTATTAGATAATCGGTGATCACCAAGATTAGATAATCTAGATTAATCCTTAAATCGTCCCTGGCACAATGTCAGGTAATCCAACAAGGACCTTGTACCATAATATTTCATCTATATATTAATTTGTATGAATTCTGGTACTAACCATCTCTTGCTAATTCTACAAGTAGTAGAAATAATAATGGAGTGTTTCTTGAGTTTTGAAAAGAAAATTGCCTCCATCCACAACCAATGATCCTGGTGAGGGAGATCCATCAAATATTAGGCGTACTTCTCATCCTTTCCCTTTATGTCGGTTCCTCCAGCTCCGGGAGAGGTAAATTAGCTTCTTTATGATCCGGCGTATAGGAGGAGGATATCACAATATAGGTCTAGAGCTACAAGATGAAATAAGATAGAAATATTTGTTTTGAAATCCGTATTGGTGATGAATCACTGCAACATTTGCTTATGTGAGCAAATATTTCTATATTCAAGGGGCGGAGTTTGAGGAAAAAAATTCCTTGATGCATGTTTAAGGTTGCAAACTTACATTGAAATTGCTCCTTGATGATGCACTTTTTTCAGCTTACCCTGGTGCACTTGTCTTATTAAACTCACGAGTAATACTAAAATTTTCTTTTTACCATGATGCATGTGCATCAGGGTTACTCTTTATTGTGGATATATGATAACCCACAAGTATAGGGGATCGCAACAGTCTTCGAGGGAAGTAAAATCCAAATTTATTGATTCGACACAAGGGGAGGTAAAGAATACTTATAAGCCTTAACAACTGAGTTGTCAATTCAGTTACACCTGAAAAAGCACTAGTAACAGGGGTGATGTGAACGCAGCAGTAATATGAGAGCAATAATAACAGTAACACAGCAGCAGTAACAGTAACACAGAGGCAATGGCACTAGAAAATAGTTGATACTACTTCCAATGACATATAGAACGAGTATATGATGATGAGAGATGGACCGGGGTTCCCAGCTATCTACACTAGTGGTAACTCTCCAATAACAAGTGTTGGGTGAACAAATTACAGTTGGGCAATTGATAGGATTGAAATAGCATTAAGACAGAACATCAAGATTATTAATCATGTAGGCATGTTTTCCATATATAGTCATACGTGCTCGCAATGAGAAACTTGTATAACATCTTTTGTCCTACCAGCCGGTGGCAGCCGGGCCTCAAGGGAATCTATCGGCTATTAAGGTACTCCTTTTAATAGAGCACCGGAGCAAAGCATTAACACTTGGTGAAAACATGTGATCCTCATACCTAAGCCTTCCCCTCCAGCTTATCCCGAGCTTGTCGTCACTCCGGGGCCTCGGGTTCCGGACATAGACATGTGCAAACAATTTGTAGATACAATCTAAGCAATAAGTATAGAGCTTAAATCTAATATCATGCCACTCGGGCCCTAGTGACAAGCATTAAACACAACAAGATTGCAGCAACAATAACTTCACAAACTTTATAGATAGACTAATCATAATGTAACAATCCATCGGATCCCAACAAACACAACACCGATTACATCAGATGAATCTCAATCTTGTAAGGCAGCTCATGAGATCATTGTATTGAAGTACATGGGGGAGAGAATACCAACTAGCTACAGCTAGAACCCGTAGTCCATGGGGGAACTACTCACGGAGCATGATGGAGGCGATGGCGTTGATGGAGATGGCTTCCGGGGGCACTTCCCCGTCCCGGCAGGGTGCCGGAACAGAGACTTCTGTCCCCCGAAACGGAGTTTCGCGATGGTGGCGGCGCCCCTGGAGTCTTTCTGGAGTTTCGTCGAATTCCGAGAATATTGCCCGAACAGCCTTTCTGGAACCAAAAACAACAGAAAACAGCAACTGGCCCTTCGACATCTCATTAATAGGTTAGTTCCGGAAAATGCATAAAACATCATAAAGTGCAAGCAAAACATGTAAGTATTGTCATAAAACAAGCATGGAACATCAGAAATTATAGGTACGTTGGAGACGTATCAGCATCCCCAAGCTTAGTTCCTGCTCGTCCTCGAGTAGGTAAACGATAAAAAGAATAATTTCTGTAGTGACATGCTACTTACATAACCTTGATCATACTATTATAAAGTATATGAGATGAATGCAGTGACTCAAGGCAATGATCTATAGTTGCTAACAAATAGATAACATATAGCAAAAAATTTCATGAATAGTACTTTCAAGACAAGCATCAAAAGTCTTGCACAAGAGTTAACTCATAAAGCAATAAATTCAAAGTAAGGGCATCGAAGCAACACAGAGGAAGATTTAAGTTTCAGCAGTTGCTTTCAACTTCAACATGCATATCTCATGGATAATTGTCAATACAGAGTAATACGATGAATGCAAATAAGCAAGTATGTAAGAATCAATGCACAGTTGACACAAGTGTTTGCTTCTAAGATGGAAGGAAGTAGGTAAACTGACTCAACATAAAGTAAAAGAATGGCCCTTCGCAGAGGGAAGCAGGGATTAAATCATGTGCTAGAGTTTTTTAAATTTTGAAATCATATAGAGAGTGATACGTCCAAAACGTATCTACTTTCCCGAACACTTTGGCTATTGTTTTGCCTCTAATTTGTGTATTTTGGATGCAACTAACACGGACTAACGCTGTTTTCAGCAGAACTGTTCTGGTGTCTCGTTTTTGTGCAGAAATCCAACTTTCGGGAAAAACCTCGGGATTTTGACAGAAGGCCCTATTTTCCCGAATACGACGGAGCCGGAAGGACAAATCAAGTGGAGGCCCGAGGGCCCCACACCATAAGGCGGCGCGGCCTAGGGGGCCCGCGCGGCCCTATGGTGTGGCCCCTCGGCCGGCCTCCGACGCTCTCCTTCGGACTACTTATTGGCCTCGACCTAAAAACGCACGGGAGGAAGTCGAAGTCGCCAGAAACCCTCCAGAACGCCGCCACATCGCGAAACTCCGTCTCGGGAGCCAGAAGTCTCCGTTCTGGCACTCCGCCGGGACGGGGAATTGGAGGAGATCATCGCCATCATCACCGCCAACGCCTCTACATCAACCAGCCATGTTTCCCCCATCCATGTGTGAGTAATTCCCCCGCTGTAGGCCGAAGGGGATGGTAGGGATTGGATGAGATTGGTCATGTAATAGCATAAGATTGTTAGGGCATAGTGCCTAGTATCCGTAGATGTTACTTTTATGATATTGTTGCAACTTGTTATGCTTAATGCTTGTCACTAGGGCCCGAGTGTCATGATCTCAGATCTGAACATGTTATTGATTCATGAAGATATTCGTTGTTTATGATCTTACCTGCAAGTTGTATACACATGTCGCTGTCCGGAACCAATGGCCCCGATGTGACAAGAATCGGGACAACCGGAGGGGATGGTAGTGACGTGAGGATCACATGTGTTCACGGAGTGTTAATGCTTTGCTCCGGTACTCTATTAAAAGGAGTACCTTAATATCCAAGATAGTTTCCCTTGAGGCCCGGCCGCCACCGGCTGGTAGGACAAAAGATGTTGTGCAAGTTTCTCATTGCGAGCACGTACGACTATAATTGGAACACATGCCTATTGATTGATTAGTACTTGGATACCGTTTTATTATTATCTGCAAATGCCCTGCTATGATTGTTACATGAGTTTCTCTCATCCATGCAACGCCCGTCATCCGTCCCCGTGCCTACAGTATTTTAATCATGCTGTTTACTAAAATCACTACTGTTGTCTTTGTTATTCTGCTGCTGTTATTTTACTACTGCTACTGCTATAAAACTGTTACTACTGATAAACTCTTGCGAGCAAGTCTGTTTCCAGGTGCAGCTGAATTGACAACTCCGCCGTTAAGGCTTTCAAGTATTGTTTGTCTCCCCTTGTGTCGAATCAATAAATTGGGTTTTACTTCCCGCGAAGACCGTTGCGATCCCCTATACTTGTGGGTCATCAAGACTATTTTCTGGCGCCGTTGCCGGGGAGCATAGCTTTATTTGGAAGTTCACTTGGATTGATATTGTTCGCTGCAAATTCTCCATCATGGGTAAACCTCGCGATACTAAGGTCGCCATATTACCATACACTACAAGAAAAGGTACAACTCTGAGTACCTCTGCTGCTCTTGATTCACCATCTGTGATAAGTAAACTTGTTTCACCGCCACATGCTTCACTTGCTGGTACTTCTGCTGAATCTGAAAACTCTCATAATATTGATAATATTTCTGCTGTGCTTGATGATAGTGGTTCATTGGGAACTTTTCTAGATGCTACAATTGCTAGGTCTAGACAAATTGAAAATACTGAAACTCCCGATGTTACTACACTCGTTAATTCACCCGAACTTGAATACTCTAGTGATGATCTTGATGAAGATTATGTGGAACTTGATGATGATTTTATTGAAAAATGCAATGCTACTACTGATGCAAGAAAAATTAAAAAGTTGCTTGCAGAACATGTCTGTTAGATATAAACTCGTCTCCGATCCTAAATTTGCCACATCTCCTATAAACATTAAGGATAAAGATTATGATTTTTCTCTTGATCTATCTCATATAGCTATTGTTGAGAAAACACCCTTTTGTGGTACCGAAAAAGAAAGTGCCGTTGAACACATGATTGAGTTATCTACTCCGAGTAGCTTGTTTTCTGATGATGTTAAGAAGCGTACTTACTTTGTTGCTAAAATCTTTCCATTCTCATTAAAGGATGACGCTAAAACTTGGTATAATAGTTTGCCACCTAATTCTATTAAAAGTCCAAAAGAATTGCTTGATGTTTTCTTCCGTAAATACTTTCCTGCTAGTGCTCAACATGTTGCTTTGCAGAGAATTTATAATTTTGACCAGGAAGATGGAGAGAAATTGCCTGAGGCTTGGGCGAGATTTTGCTCTCTTATTAGAGCTCGGCCTGACCATGATTTGGAAAAGCATGATTTACTTGATATATTTTATAGTGGACTAACCATTGAGTCTAGGGCATACCTGGATAGTTGTGCTGGTTGTGTTTTCAGGAAAAGAACTCCAGACGAAGCCGAAGAATTATTGGCTAAAATAGGCCGGAATCATGATGATTGGACTACGCCCGAACCAACTCCAACGCCAATATTGAAGAAGAGGGGTTTAATTAAATTGAATGATGAAGATATGAGGGAAGCCAAGAAGTCTCTCAAGGAGAAAGGTATTAAATCTGAAGATGTGAAGAATCTTCCTCCCATAGAAGATATATGTGAGATAATTCCCCCTTCATCCATGATTGAGGTAAATTCCCTTCAGCGCTTTACTAGGGAAGATATTCCGTATTCAAAATCTCTCGCGCAATGCTTAGATGAGTTTGATAATTATATTGTTAAGCAAGAAAATTTTAATATGAGAGTAGAGAATCATCTAATGGAAAATTCTCAAGCTATTAGTGAATTGCATGATATTGTGGAGAGAACCTCCAATGATGTTAAGATGCTTGTTAAACATTTTCATATGGTTCAAACTCAAATTGATCAACTCACTAAAGTGCAAAATGACTTGTTAGGAAATAATTCTAAAGAAAAACATGCTTATGAAGTAACAACTAGAGGTGGTGTCTCTACCCAGGATCCTCTATATCCCGAAGGGCATCCCAAAAGAGTTGAACAAGATTCTCAACGAACTAAAACCAAGTTGCTCCATCTAAGAAAAAGAAAAAGAAACATAAGAATGTTGTAGAATCCTCTCGAACCTCGTTAATGATCCTAATAGTATTTCTATTTCTGATCCCGAAACCGAAAGTGGTAATGAACATGATAAAGATAATGATAAGAATGATACTCCCGATAAAGAAGAGGTTGAAGAAGAACCCGAAAAGCATGCTAAAAATAAAAAGTATACTAAAGAAGATTTTATTGCTGAGAAACATGGTAATGAAAGAGAACCTTGGGTTCAAAAGCAAATGCCTTTTCCTGCTAAGAAACTAAAATCAAAGGAAGAAGAACACTATAATAAATTTTGTGATTGGATGAAACCTTTATTCTTGCAAATCCCTTTGATCGATGCTATTAAATTGCCTCCTTATTCAAAGTATATGAAAGATATTGTTACTAACAAAAGGAAAATCCCCAATGAGGAAATTTCCACTATGCTTGCTAATTACTCTTTCAATGGCAAAGTTCCAAAGAAGTTGGGCGACCCAGGTATACCTACTATTCCTTGTTCTATTAAGAATAATTATGTTAAAACTGCTCTATGTGACTTGGGAGCCGGTGTTAGTGTTATGCCTTTTTCTCTTTATAAGAGACTTTACTTAGATAAGTTGATACCTACCGATATATCTTTGCAAATGGCTGATAAATCTACTGCTATTCCTGTTGGTATATGTGAGGATGTTCCTGTTCAAGTTACTAATAACCGCTTGATATTAACCGATTTTGTTGTGTTGGAAATGCCTCGAAGATGATAATATGTCTATTATTCTTGGGAGACCTTTTCCTAACACCGCAGGGGCTGTTATTGATTGCAACAAAGGAAAGGTTACTTTCAATGTTGATGATAAGGAACACACCGTCTATTTCCCCAAGAGGATTGAGAAAGCGTGTGGAGTTAATACTATTTCTAATGTGAGAACTATCAAAGTGGGAACTATTGATTGTCCTATATATGAGCCTAAAGAAGAATATCAAACTCTTGTGATTGGATCCATATCAATACAATTCAAGGTAACATGATTGATTTGAGGTTTATTTCTTCATATGCTATGTAAAATTTATTTGGTGGCAAGACTTGATCAACCTTGTTAACAAATACATTTTATATGCATAGAGGAAGTAAACAACATCTCTTTCTTCCTCCACTTGCTCTAGTTGCTGTAGCACTTTTAATTTGCAAAGTTCCTTAGTTAATTGGAGATTTCAAAAAATTTCCTGGCCAGTAATAATAAACTTAATACCCATAAATGTGCATTTTTCAAAGTTTTCAAAAATTCGCAAAAATTACACCGTTGGTCCTATTTTTCGACGAGGCACTCGGGAGTACCGGAGGATGACCCGTGGGGCACCACAGGGTGCCACACCACCAGCCGGCGCGGCCAAGGAGGTGGGCGCGCCACCCTATGGTGTGGGCCCCTCCTTGCCCCACTATTTCATCTCTTTCTCCCAAGCATCTTCTCTCTCCCGAAAAACTCGAACCAACTTTCTCTCACTCGCGTTTTTGCTCAAGAGCTCAGGATTTCTCGATCTCTTTGCTCAGCCCGGATTTCGTCCGAAATTTGGCACATTTGCTCTCCGGTATGTGACTCCTTCGATTATCCAAATAGAATTTTGTTTGGTGGAGTATATCTTGAATATTTTGCTGCTGTAGGTAACATGTTTAGTGAGCTTGCATGCTTGTTCTAAGTGGTAGAAACTAGTTTTGATGCATGATTAGTACTCTAGCAAGTTCCTATAGCAGTTCCCCTTGATTATATGTCATCAAATCAAATTTTATATCACTTGTTGAAAATTTCAGAAAAGAGATGAAGAAGTTCAACTTTGGAGAATTGTTCAAGAAAGGAACAACCAGCACCGGGAGGCCTTCTAGGACCACCACCCAAATTAGGCGATCGTACAATGAGGATATCATCGCGCCTAGCTTCGCGCCCGAAGAGGACAATGGGGCTCCTAATGCTTCATCCTTCCCATGTTATGATTTTCTGACAAATGCAGGGATATTGGATGATTTCTTCACCCTTGTCAACAAGGCGGGCTTAGCCACCTACGTGGGAGATGAAAGGGAGCAATACTACATGCTCACCAAAATCTTCGTCGAGAGCTTCAAGTTCCAAAACACGCAATATGAGCCGACAGTTGCATTCAAGATTTATGATAATCCTATTACTATGGAATTGGAAACATTTTGTCGTGCATTGGATATTGCCCCTGTAGGTACAACAAGGAGGATTGATGACAACCCCCGGGACTTGTTGGAGCTCTATCGAGGGATCACCAATGATGACTGTCGCACCATTCAGCAAGATAAGGAACATTCAACTCCCCGCCATTAAATATTTTGCATATTACATTGCTACTAGCATACTTGGTAGGGAGAACACTAGCAATATTTCTAGTTACCATCTTGCCTTCTTGAATATTGCACTTACTGGACGGACATCCTATCATCTTGGTTCTCTTATTGCTCGCCGCCTGTCTAACAGGGGGCCTATTTTTGGAGGAACTATTGCACTCGCGCATTTTAACACATTTAAGACTTCCTATTGATCCTAATGATGTGCCATTAACCCCTAGGAGGCTTGATATCACCGCTATGAAAAGCCATCATTTTGTTACCACCGATTCCACTTTAGATAATATGGTCTATCGAATGTTGTTTGCTGACGGGGATGAGAAAGAAATCCCTCTTCCCCAGCCAGGTTTGTTCTCGTATTGACAAGCAACCATGGTCGCGCAATAAGGAGGAGGTGGATGAACATATGAAGATACAAGATTTCCACCAGCGAAGATGACTCCGAGGACGCCGAGCCCTCCTACGACTATACCGTCACGTATCCGGGTGCTTCTTCTAGCACATACCCGGAATATGATCCATCTTCGTCGTACTACGGGGATACTACCTCATGGCCTCGATGGGATTGAACTCCACTTAGGCCAAAAGCCTAAGCTTGGGGGAGGTATACCGGCATCACTCATTCTTTGCATATTATGGTTGCTGGATACTTGTACATACTTGTTTAGTCTCTTTGAGTGGTTTTCTAATGAGAGGGAGATGATATTTGGGGAAGTGCTGCCAGAAAACAGATTCTGGACTGTTACTAGAAAAATTCGTGCGCACAGCCAGAACGTTATTTTGAGCTGCCAATTTTTGTGCAGGTTCCCCAGGTCTAACTTTCATTAGTTGAACACTTTTCGAGCTGAGCAACGTAAGATTTTTGTAAAAATCGATTTCGCATCATCAGTCGAGTTTTGGCGCATTTCTGCCATCTCGCTTTTCTGTGTTTCTTTTAGTTTTCATTTTCTTGTTCTTGCTTTGTTTCTTTCCTAAAACACAAAAATACCAAAAATATTTCTGTTGTTTCTCTTCATCACTTGTTTATCTTGGTTTCTTGCATTTGTTTCGCTTTATTTGCTATTGCTAGTTTGCTATAAGAAAACCCAAAAAGATTTTGCTTTGTTTGCTTGTTTCCTTTTGTTCTTGTTCTCAAATTTGAAAACACCAAAAATATTTGCTGTTCTTCTTTGGTTTGTAAAGTTCATTATGAGTTCAATGGTCTTCGGTGGCTAGAGCGTGGTTTTCATTTTATATTATCCAAGCTACACAAGTGAAAGGCAATGATGACGATATTCGACAATCTGATTATGGTGAGAGGCTGGTATGACCTCTATTTGTTTTCATTTTTGTACATATACTCATCCATGTGAGCATGCTTATTTGGTTCATGTGAGGTATATGTCATTTAAGAAAGTCTAGTAGTTCATGATCTCTCATGTTTAGCTCCAATTTATTAATATGAGTAGCATGTCATGGATGTTTGCTTGCATTGTTTTATTCATAGATAGGTATGATATTGTGGTATCCTCCTCTCGAATAATTCGTTTGAATTAACTTGGCACATGCTCACGCATGCATATGACCGAACAAGAGTCAATTAAGCCTCAATGATTTACATTGTTTCGCAGTTCTTGTATCACTTTTATGCCTCGGTTAATTTATTTTGCCGCAAGCATGATTATGATAGTTATTGCTCTCTTGATTTGTCGCTCCCTAGTCTTTTGCTAGCCTTCACTTGTACTGAGCGGGAACGCTGCTCGTGCCTCCAAACACATGAAAACCAAGTTATTCCAGAGTGTCCACCATAAATACCTATGCATGGCATTTCAAAACCATTCCAAGTAAATTCTCATGCGCTACCTTTAAACCTTCAAAATGCTTCTCAATTTGTGTTAATGTTTCATAGCTCATGAGGAAGTATGTGGTGTTTAGCTTTCAACCTTGTCATTTACTTTTGACGGACTCTCATATGGACTAGTGGCACATCCGCTTATCCAATAATTTTGCAAAAAGAGCTGGCAATGGGATTCCCAGTCCCGAATTAATTAACTTAAATAGATACTCCTCCATGGTTTGTGATTGTTGGACGGCACCCGAAGGATTCGGTTAGCCATGGCTTGTGTAAGCAAAGGTTGGGGGGAGTGTCATCATCATAATAAAACTAAACTAAAAAGGCACTCCTTCATGGCATGTGATTGTTGGCAGGCACCCGAGGATTCGGTTAGCCATGGTTTGTGTAAGAAAGTGTTATCACCAGATTTTGGCTAAATCAGGAGGTGGGCCGCGATCAAGATGGGCTTGGAAGATTACATATGGAAGATATATGAAGCGGCCTTGCACGGAGAATTTGGGCTAGTTAGCCCGTGTATCTTAATATAATAGATTGTTATCGGTTTAGAAGTTAGAGTTTATCTCGTGCACGGTTTAGTGCACGCTCTCATTAGAAAGTCCGCTGGACTATAAATATGTATCTAGGGTTTATGGAATAAACAACAACTCACGTTCAACCCCAAAAACAAACCAATCTCGGCGCATCGCCAACTCCTTCGTCTCGAGGGTTTCTATCAGTAGCGACATGCTGCCTAGATCGCATCTTGCGATCTAGGCAGCACAAGCCCCACGTTGTTCATGCGTTGCTCGTACTGAAGCGCTTTTGATGGCGAGCAACGTAGTTATCATTAGATGTGTTAGGGTTAGCATTGTTCTTTGTTTAAGCATGCTTACGTAGTGCAACCCTTGCATATCTAGCCGCCCTCACGCCTATTTCAGGTGTGGGGGCGGCACCCCGCTTGATCATTATTTAGTAGATCTGATCCGTTACGATTGCTCCTTGTTCTACAAGGATTAGTTTAATATCTGCAATAGTTAGGCCTTACAAAGGGGGAGGATCCAAGTGGCACGTAGGGTGGCGTTCGCAAGTCCTAAACGGGATGTTCCGAGGATCAACTTCATGTTGGTTTTTTGGCCTTGTCTAGGATCGGCTTACGAGCACCGTGCGTGGCCGCGAGGCCCAACCTGGAGTAGGATGATCCGATCATGCGGTGAAAACCCTAAATCGTCGTAGATCTCATTAGCTTCATCTTGATCAAGCAGGACCACCGTGTATTCGTGCACCCCGTACGAATCATGGGTGGATCGGCTCTTTGAGCCGATTCACGTGATAACCCGAGAGCCGATCGAGGCTCGTATTTAACGTTTACATGTATGCCCCGGCAGAAACTAAGCGAGGCATCCCCATCACCTTCCCCGACCGGTATAGGTCAGGTGGCACGCCCTGCACTTCGCATCGCCGCGTGTGACCGGAAGAGCATTGCGGGCCGTCGCTCGGAGGGGTCTCAGCCAGCCGCAGCTCTAGGCTCTTCCCGGCTCTACGGTGTTGACAAGGCCGCTGCCCGCCGGTGGGTTTTGGCAGTCAACACATTCTGGCACGCCCAGTGGGACTAAGATTTACATCAACCACATCGCCATCTGCATCTGAGATGGCGGGCGGCACGCCAGTCACATGCGATGAGATCAAAGCCATCCTCGAAGCCGAACTCATCGGCTCTTACCACCAAACCCACTCCCATGGCGTCGTGGGAGGGGTTCCACGCCCGAAGGCGCCCTCGACGGGATAGATTTCTCCACCCCGTCGGAGGAGCGCACCAGTGTCGCTGAAGCATGGGGATCTACCCAAGGAGCTCAGAAGGAAACATGACGGAATCAAGGCAACCCTTGGAGCCGAACTCCTCGGCTCCTCTGAGAAGACCCGGCCGCACGATATCAAGCTCGGTAGAAACCCACGTCCGGGGCCCGGTGTCGACACGGTGGATCTCAGCCACCCCACAGGTCAGCCAAAATTTTCCTTTGGTGTCAATATGGCGGGATCTGCAAGCCGCCATGACAAAGGGGAAACAAAAAGCAGCCACTCCCGTGGCAAGGATGAAGAGGGAGCCGATCCGCGCGACCAGCCCCAAGGTGAGGACAGGCGGTACCTGGCAAGGGAGGGAATAAGAAGCATGCGGTATCAACGCCCACGCTCCAAGCACCCTCTCAACAAATACGAGCAACACCACGACCGACGTCGGCGCTACGACGCGGATGATGAAAGGAATTTCCAGCCTGATGCCGAGGTCGGAAGGTACCGCCAACATGGTAGAAGCAACGACGGGTACGATCGTCGCGCCGAAGGAAGGCCAAGGGGGCAGAGTGACATGGATAAGCACTGGGACTGCCCGTTCTTCAAACATTGCCGGGACTCAGAATGAGCCGATTGCCAACAATCGAGGACTCGCCTGAATGCAAACAAAGGAAGAAGGGTGCCGCTAACGTGTCCGTGTTCAGCCGGCTAGGGCCTTTTCCGCATCGGAACAAGCGTGCCGAGTCCCCTCGCATGGAAGATCTCGAGGAGCTAGAGGACGGTGGTGAAGAATACAAATATCATCAGCCCAGATGGTGCCCTGGTGGGGTCAGCCGTTCCCAGAAGCAAAGAGTCCAGCGTCTGCGTGGGTTGGAAGAAGCTGAAAGATTATACCTGCGCACGGTAAGGAAGGCACGGCCTGATCTGGCCGCCAAAATTCTCGCGAACCCCGGACGAGGAAGGTCAGCCACAAAGAAAAGAGTGGCGCCCGAACAGAGAAAAGCCGATGACGAAACATCGGCTGGCACAAATATGGTGTTTATCCTCCCTTCGCAGTTCAGTGCTCCAGGATTAGATGAGACATCCGTGGCACAACTTGACTGCGGCCCACGGCCGGTTATCTTTGAGAAGCCACGAGAAAGGAGCTACAGGCATCTGAAGGCCCTGTACTTACGAGGGTATATCGATGGGAGGCCTGTAAATAAGATGCCGGTGGACACCGGAGCGGCAGGTAACATCATGCCGTACTCTATGCTACGTCGGCCGGGACGCTCGAGTTCGGATCTAATCAAGACCAACGTAACGTTGAGCGACTTCAACGGCCAAGCGTCCGAGGCACAAGGAGTTCTGAACGTGGATCCGACCGTAGGAAGAAAACTATCCCTACGACGTTCTTCATCGTTGATAGCACGAGCAGCTATGCTGTTTTGCCGGGAAGAGATTGGATCCACGCCAACCGCTGCATTCCCTCCACGATGCACCAATGCATAATACAATGGGATGGTGATGAGGTAGAGGTCGTCCAAGCCGATGACTCGGCCGAAGTTTCAACGGCCGGCATGAACGCATGGGAAGCAAGCAGGCCAAGAACCCCTCTCGTGCATCAACTTGGACGATCGCGAGCGCATCGATGTGACAAAGGGAAGGGTTAAGCTAGTTTTATCCATGGGCCTGACCATGTAGTTGAAGCCAAGCGATGTGCAAGTTGGCGAGGCTGATCCTTGTGATCGGCCCCAAGGGTCTATGAAGGAGCATTACAAAACCTTCACTGAGCAAACAACGTGGAGGCCGATTCCAATAATCGGCCGTGAATATCCTCACCATCCATACTGCCTGGGTTCAACACATTCACGGTCCAACAAAGCCGATGTCATCAATTCTCTTGACAGAATCGGCTCGGGGGGGCGCCCAAGTGGATGAAACACGAGATTATGCAGTAGAAGAGTCTCATCCTTTGATGGTGGATATTGGAGTATGGGGGCCGATACACAAGTCGGCCGAAAAAATTCGAAAATTTTCAAGAATAGCCGATGCACAGACATCGACTTAAGAACAGGGGCTAGTTCCCTCCAAGAGATATTGCGCCCAGAATCTGGAGGGCGTCAGAAATGCGAAGACGATCTCACCGGAAGTTGCTTCAGCCTGCCAAAGATGATGAGCTGATCTGATCAGCAAGGCGCAAGGTTTGGACTGAAGAAGCTCGGGGGAGGGCGGCTCGCCCTGAAATTCCCTCACTCTAAAGAGCCGATTTTGTTGAATCGGTTGATACGGCGTTGCGAGTTGGAAACCAAGGACGATTGACGTGATCAGCTCGCTGCTATTCTCACCCGGCTAAGGCCCGGGGGGCAGCTCACCTCGAAGGTTCTCTGCTCCGGGGAGCCGATTTCGTTGGAATCGGCTAAACTCTGCACCACAAGTTACCTGAAGAATGGTGCTTATGTTGCAAAATTATCATAGCCTGCTGGATCGGCTGTATGGACCCTCGACGGGAGGGAGGTGATCGGCTGGTGGCCCCGCAGGATAGCTCTCTTGGACAAGGTTGAGCCCGCCCGAAATTTCAAGTGGTGATGATCCATTCTTTATCCTCGCCTTGGCTGAGACTCGGGGGGCAGCTCGCCCTCGAGGTTTAACCAACTCTGTCGAAGTGGGCTCACTCTTCGTGACGGCTCGTTCAAAAGACAGTGATTGTTGTAGAAGGAAGCTGCCGGAGCTGAGCGAGCAGAATTCGGAGAGGATAATTTAAAGGAGACCTGACATTATTTCAGGAGTTTTGCCGCTAAGTTCAACATGCCATCTTGAGAGATCTGCGGATTTGCGCGATTAGGGCTTGGCCTGGTTTGGCAAGGAGTTTGGGTCTGGGTGGATCTACCTCGAAATCTATCGTAAGAGACCGATGCGATGCCATCGGCTTGTTGGGCATTGTCCAGTTTGGCAATCGGCAGAATCAGAACGAAAGACAATCGGCTAAATTATCATAAAGGAAATCGGCAAAATCGAGTTGGGGAATTTCTTCATTGATAAGCCAAATTTCTTACATAGAAGAGCTGATTGCTCTCAAAAGGAAATACCAGGGGGATACATTGCCCCGTCTGCTACTGCTAGCCCTATGCTAAGACCCTAGGGGCCGCCGCTGCCCTCGTCGTCGTCGTCGCCGTCGTCGCCACTGCCGGCGCTGCTCCCTGCCGGTTCGTCATCGCTGCTCCAGCGGCCGCCGATAGGCCCCTCGTCGTCTTCATCCTCTTCGTCAGCATCATCGTCACTGTCGACGTCGCTGAAGTTCCCGGGCCAGAGGTGGCGGCGTTTGGCCGGCGGCTCGTCGGAGGAACTGTCTTCATCCTCCTCCTCCTCTTCCTCCTCCTTCACCTCCTCAGAGGTGGTGAAGTCCGCCTGCAGAGAGGCGGTCGTCTTCGCTCTCCTCCACCACTTCCTCGTCAGCAAGGAAGCGGAGGTCGCTCTCCCCGTCGGTGTGGGATTTGTCATCCTCGGACCTGACGGAGGAGTCATGGTCCTCTTTGTCCCACTTCGTTGGGGCGAGGATGTTGTACGCCGCTTGCGTACCCCACGAGGGCGTCGACTCTCGGATGGGAGAGGACACGTGGGAAAGGTCCGACGAAGAAGAAGAGGAAGAGGAAGAGGACATGGTTGCAGGGGAGGGTTTTTTGGAGTACTACTGCGGAAGGGGTAAAGAGGAGAACTGTTCGATGCGGCTAAATAAAAGGAGGTGGGGGTTTTTAATTTCCGAGCAGTTCTCGAGGACATGGTGCCAAAACTGTCGAATCGTGCAGAGAAGTTGGGAAGGCAAGTCGTCATGATGAGGCATGCTCGCGACAGTTCCGCTCTGCCGTGACACGACCCCTCCGAGGAAAAACGAGTGGTTTTGAAATTATCATTACCAAAACCAGGGGGGCATGTGTTATCACCGGATTTTGGCTAAATCGGGAGGTGGGCCGCGATCAAGATGGGCTTGGAAGATTACATATGGAAGATATATGAAGCGGCCTTGCACGGAGAATTTGGGCTAGTTAGCCCGTGTATCTTAATATAATAGATTGTTATCGGTTTAGAAGTTAGAGTTTATCTCGTGCACGGTTTAGTGCACGCTCTCATTAGAAAGTCCGCTGGACTATAAATATGTATCTAGGGTTTATGGAATAAACAACAACTCACGTTCAACCCCAAAAACAAACCAATCTCGGCGCATCGCCAACTCCTTCGTCTCGAGGGTTTCTATCGGGGAAGCGACATGCTGCCTAGATCGCATCTTGCGATCTAGGCAAGCACAAGCCCCACGTTGTTCATGCGTTGCTCGTACTGAAGCGCTTTTGATGGCGAGCAACGTAGTTATCATTAGATGTGTTAGGGTTAGCATTGTTCTTTGTTTAAGCATGCTTACGTAGTGCAACCCTTGCATATCTAGCCGCCCTCACGCCTATTTCAGGTGTGGGGCGGCACCCCGCTTGATCATTATTTAGTAGATCTGATCCGTTACGATTGCTCCTTGTTCTACAAGGATTAGTTTAATATCCGCAATAGTTAGGCCTTACAAAGGGGGAGGATCCAAGTGGCACGTAGGGTGGCGTTCGCAAGTCCTAAACGGGATGTTCCGAGGATCAACTTCATGTTGGTTTTTTGGCCTTGTTTAGGATCGGCTTACGAGCACCGTGCGTGGCCGCGAGGCCCAACCTGGAGTAGGATGATCCGATCATGCGATGAAAACCCTAAATCGTCGTAGATCTCATTAGCTTCATCTTGATCAAGCAGGACCACCAGGTATTCGTGCACCCCGTACGAATCATGGGTGGATCGGCTCTTTGAGCCGATTCACAGGATAACCTGAGAGCCGATCGAGGCTCGTATTTAACGTTTACATGTATGCCCTGCAGGAACTAAGCGAGGCATCCCCATCACCTTCCTGTCCAGGTATAGGTCAGGTGGCACGCCCTTGCACTTCGCATCGCCGCGTGTGACCGAAGAGCATTGCGGGCCGTCGCTCGGAGGGGTCTCAGCCAGCCGCAGCTCTAGGCTCTTCCCGGCTCTACGGTGTTGACAAGGCCGCTGCCCGCCGGTGGGTTTTGGCAGCCAACGAAAAGGTTGGAAGGAGTGCCACATAAACATGCAAATAATTCATGGGAGCCGCTCTTGAAAGTCCGGTTGGCGAGGTAGTTGGTGTACCCATTACCATTCGTTGACAACAACAAATACCTCTCAAAATAATTTTACTCCTCTTTACAAATGAAAAGCTCTAGCGCATGTTAATCCCTGCTTCCCTCTGCGAAGGGTCAATCTTTTACTTTTATGTTGTGTCTCCATCCTTTCTTTGAGCACTTTCTTGAGAGCACAATTGTCATTCTTAGTATAATATGCTTTTCTCAAAATATGATTGATTGTGGTATAACTTTGATGCCTTTATCTTTGACAATCACTACTTCTAGTCTTTCTATGAACTCCAGAGGTGCCCGGGCATTTATGTTTTGCCGATCAAATACAGGCAAGCGAGATACCACTTTATCATACTCTCTTATGAACATTGCAATCCTACTTATATACATGATTCATGATGCTTATTATTAATTGTTGGTACCTCTTCATGATTGACATAGCTGTTAGATGATCTTATTTGCATATATCTTATTATGAACTCGCTTAAGTATTAGCCATATCATGAGAATATATACATCATATGAACAAATGTGTTCGTGAAAGTTCTTTTATCGCTCGGTTGTTAACCGAATTGCTTGAGGACAAGCAATAAGCTAAGCTTGGGGGGAGTTGATACGTCCAAAACGTATCTACTTTCCCGAACACTTTGGCTATTGTTTTGCCTCTAATTTGTGTATTTTGGATGCAACTAACACGGACTAACGCTGTTTTCAGCAGAATCGTTCCGGTGTCTCGTTTTTGTGCAGAAATCCAAATTTCAGGAAAAACCTCGGGATTTTGACGGAAGGCCCTATTTTCCCAGAATACTGACGGAGCCAGAAGGACAAATCAAGTGGAGGCCCGAGGGACCCACACCATAAGGCGGCGCGGCCTAGGGGGGGCCCGCGCAGCCCTATGGTGTGGCCCCCTCGGCCGGCCTCCGACGCTCTCCTTCGGACTACTTATTGGCATCGACCTAAAAACGCACGGGAGGAAGTCGAAGTCGCCAGAAACCCTCCAGAACGCCGCCACATCGCGAAACTCCGTCTCGGGAGCCAGAAGTCTCCGTTCGGCACTCCGCCGGACGGGGAATTGGAGGAGATCATCGCCATCATCACCGCCAACGCCTCTACATCAACCAGCCATGTTTCCCCCATCCATGTGTGAGTAATTCCCCGCTGTAGGCCGAAGGGGATGGTAGGGATTGGATGAGATTGGTCATGTAATAGCATAAGATTGTTAGGGCATAGTGCCTAGTATCCGTAGATGTTACTTTTATGATATTGTTGCAACTTGTTATGCTTAATGCTTGTCACTAGGGCCCGAGTGCCATGATCTCAGATCTAAACATGTTATTGATTCATGAAGATATTCGTTGTTTATGATCTTACCTGCAAGTTGTATACACATGTCGCTTTCCGGAACCAATGGCCCCGAAGTGACAAGAATCGGGACAACCGGAGGGGATGGTAGTGACGTGAGGATCACATGTGTTCACGGAGTGTTAATGCTTTGCTCCGGTACTCTATTAAAAGGAGTACCTTAATACCCAGTAGTTTCCCTTGAGGCCCGGCTGCCACCGGCTGGTAGGACAAAAGATGTTGTGCAAGTTTCTCATTGCGAGCACGTACGACTATAATTGGAACACATGCATATTGATTGATTAGTACTTGGATACCGTTTTATTATTATCTGCAAATGCCCTGCTATGATTGTTACATGAGTTTCTCTCATCCATGCAACGCCCGTCATCCGTCCCCGTGCCTACAGTATTTTTAATCCTGCTATTTACTAAAATCACTACTACTGTCTTTGTTACTCTGCTGCTGTTATTTAACTACCGCTACTGCTATAAAACTGTTACTACTGATAAACTCTTGCGAGCAAGTCTGTTTCCAGGTGCAGCTGAATTGACAACTCCGCTGTTAAGGCTTTCAAGTATTCTTTGTCTCCCCTTGTGTCGAATCAATAAATTGGGTTTCACTTCCCGCGAAGACTGTTGCGATCCCCTATACTTGTGGGTCATCAGAGAGCATAAAAGTAAAGTTTTGAGAGGTGTTTGTTGTTGTCAACGAATGATAGTGGGCACTCTAACCCCCTTGCCAAACAGACTTTCAAAGAGCGGCTCCCATGAAGGACGTTATCTCTACCAGCAAGGTAGATCATCCCTCTTCTCTTTTGTTTACACATGTATTTTAGTTTTATTTATGGTTGACACTCCTCCCAACCTTTTGCTTACACAAGCCATGGCTAACCGAATCCTCGGGTGCCTTCCAACATTCACATACCATGAAGGAGTGTCTATTTGCAAAATTAAGTTGCTTACCGATGAATCGGGGCAAAACACGTGAAGAGAATTATTAATGAAAGTTAATTAATTGGGGCTGGGAACCCCGCTGCCAGCTCTTTTTGCAAAATTATTGGATAAGCGGATGAAGCCACTAGTCCATTGGTGAAAGCTGCCCAACAAGATTGAAAGATGAAACACCACATACTTCCTCATGAGCTATAAAACATTGACACAAATACGAGATAATAAAGTTTTGAATTGTTTAAAGGTAGCACATGAAGTATTTACTTGGAATGGCAGAAAATACCACATAGTAGGTAGGTATGGTGGACACACATGACATAGGTTTTGGCTCAAGGTTTTGGATGAACGAGAAGCATTTCCTCTCAGTACAAGGCTTTGGCCAGCAAGGTTGTTTGAAGCAAGCACAAGTATGAACCGGTACAGCAAAACTTACATAAGAACATATTGCAAGCATTATAAAACTCTACACTGTCTTCCTTGTTGCTCAAACACTTCTACTAGAAAATATCTAGACCTTAGAGAGACCAATCATGCAAACCAATTTCAACAAGCTCTACGATATTTCTCCACTAATAGGTTTAAACTACATGATGCAAGAAACATGATCTACTTGAGATCTCAAAACAATTGCCAAGTATCAAATTATCCAAGACAATATGAAGCATTTTCTGTTTCCAACCAAATATCAATAAGTGCAATAGCTTCCAACTTTTGTCATTGAACATTAAAAGTAAAACGAAGAACACAAGTGTTCATATGAAAAAGCGGAGCGTGTCTCTCTTCCAAACAAGGATTGCTAGGATCCGATTTTATTCAAACATAAACAGAAATAAAAACACACAGACGCTCCAAGTAAAGCACATAAGATGTGACCGAATAAAAATATAGTTTCAATAGAAGAAACCTGATAAGTTGATGAAGAAGGGGATGCCTTGGGCATCCCCAAGCTTAGACGCTTGAGTCTTCTTGAAATATGCAGGGATGAACCACGGGCGCATCCCCAAGCTTAGACTTTTCACTCTTCTTGATCATATATCATCCTCCTCTCTTGACCCTTGAAAACTTCCTTCACACCAAACTTCTCATAAACTTCGTTAGAGGGGTTAGTACTCAAAAAACTTTAATCCATCTTGGCCCTGTAGTGACACATTGCAAGAACTCAATAAAACATTAGCTACAGCTCTCCACGTCTAGAAAGCCTCACTTAAAGTCCACAACAGACAATGCAAAAAACAGAGACACAATCTGTCAAAACAGAACAACCAGTAAACACGAATTTTTAAGAGGTACTTCCGTTGCTCAAATCAGAAAACTAAAAAGTAATGAAAGTTGCGTACATATCTGAGGATCACTCACGTAAATTGGCAGATTTTTCTGAGTTACCTACAGAGAATCATACCCAAATTCGTGACAGAAAGAAATCTGTTTCTGCGCGTAAATCCAAATCTAGCATCAACCTTCTATTAGAGACTTCACTTGGCACAACATTGCAATAAAATAAAGATAAGGAGAGGTTTCTGCAGTAGTAACAACTTCCAAAACACAACAAAACAGTAGCAAAATAAAGACATGGGTTATCTCCCAAGAAGTGCTTTCTTTATAGCCATTAAGATGGGCTCAGCAATTTTGATGATGCACTCGCAAGAAATAAGAGCTGAAGCAAAGGAGAGCATCAAGAAGCAAATTCAAAACACATTTAAGTCTAACCCACTTCCTATGCATAGGAATCTTGTACACAAATAAATTCATGAAGAACAAAGTGACAAGCATAAGAAGGTAAAACAAGAGTAACTTCAAACGTTTCAGCATATAGAGAGGTGTTTTAGTACCATGCAAATTTCTACAACCATGTTTTCCTCTCTCATAATAGTTTTCAGTAGCTTCATGAACAAACTCAACAATATAACTATCACATACAACATGTTTTTCATGATTCACAAACACATAATTTTTATCAAGCTCAGAAATAATAGGATTAAAACTTTCAAACCCACTTTTATCAATAATATAACAAGATGATTGGTCAATCTCAAAAGATATGGGACTCCTAGATAAAGTCAAGAACTTTCCAATTCCATTTTCATTAGTAGTACAATTAATAGTATCAAGTAACATATGACCATCATCTAGAGATTTATCATAAACATTTGCCAAACGAAACTCTTTAGTACCATGCATTTCGACATCAGGCACAAACAAAGCATTATCATAAGATTTATCAAAGTAGCATGGATTATCATAGATAACAGTAGCATAATTATTCTCACAAGTTTTACTCATAGGGAATATTTCAAGAGAATCAACAGGAACATAACATTCATCCTCCTTTGGTAAGCATGGAGGACAATCAAATAGTGTAAGAGATAAAGAGTTACTCTCATTAGAAGGTTGGCATGGGTAGCTAATCCATTCTTCCTCCTTTTGTTCATCACTCTCCTCTTCTTTTTCATCCAATGAGCTTTCGAGTTCATCGATTTCCTCCTCTTTTTCATCTAATGAGCTTTCAGGTTCATCAATTTCTTCTTCCACTGGTTCCTGCAAATTGTGAGTGCATTCTTGTGCATTAATAAGTCTCTCTTTATAATCAATGATATAAGGATTATCACTGTACCTTTCTATGCAAAAATTAAGGATAGAAGAGACATAATCTTTAAGGTCCTTACAAACAACACAAGTTTCATAATTTTTAGCAATGAAGGATTCGATCTCAGAAGCTCCCATAAACAAACAATTGTTCTACTTCTTCGAACCCAAAATGAATATAGCTATTCCAATTATAGTTCTTAATTAAAACTTCCTCACTAAAGCCACATTGAAATTTAAGATGTTTAGTATCCCGTTTAGAGCAACAGTTTATATCATGGCGTTTAAGCAAGATTTTAGCAATTGCATTCAGTTTTTCTATCACAACACTCATAACTTTACCCGTTCTTGATTCTCTATAATTATTGTATAATTCTATAAGCTCCAAATAGGTTGTAGGTTCTCCCATAACAACAGTTTTTAATTTTTCGATTTTTCAAATTTTTATGGATTTTCGGGTATATAGAGAAAATAAAACAAGACAAAAATAAACTAGGCAAAAGTAAACTAAGCAAAATAATACTAGACAGAAATAAACTAAGCACAAATAAACTAGACAAAAGTAAACTAAGCAAAACAAAATAAAATAAAACAGAGAGAGAGGTAGAGTGTACTCCCCAGGTGAACTTATGAGTAGAGCTATGCCTCCCCGGCAACGGCGCTAGAAAAATAGTCTTGATAACCCACAAGTATAGGGGATCGCAACAGTCTTCGAGGGAATTACAACCCAAATTTATTGATTCGACACAAGGGGAGGTAAAGAATACTTATAAGCCTTAACAACTGAGTTGTCAATTCAGCTGCACCTGAAAAAGCACTAGTAACAGGGGTGATGTGAAAGCAGCAGTAATATGAGAGCAATAATAACAGTAACACAGAGGCAATGGCACTAGAAAATAGTTGATACTACTTCCAATGACATATAGAACGAGTATATGATGATGAGAGATGGACCGGGGTTCCCAGCTATCTACACTAGTGGTAACTCTCCAATAACAAGTGTTGGGTGAACAAATTACAGCTTGGGCAATTGATAGGATTGAAATAGCATTAAGACAGAACATCAAGATTATTAATCATGTAGGCATGTTTTCCATATATAGTCATACGTGCTCGCAATGAGAAACTTGTATAACATCTTTTGTCCTACCAGCCGGTGGCAGCCGGGCCTCAAGGGAATCTATCGGCTATTAAGGTACTCCTTTTAATAGAGCACCGGAGCAAAGCATTAACACTTGGTGAAAACATGTGATCATCATACCTAAGCCTTCCCCTCCAGTTATCCCAGTTGCTGTCACTCTGGGGCCTCGGGTTCCGGACATAGACATGTGCAAACAACTTGTAGATACAATCTAAGCAATAAGTATAGAGTTTAAATCTAATATTATGTCACTCGGGCCCTAGTGAAAAGCGTTAAACACAACAAGATTGCAGCAACAATAACTTCACAAACTTTATAGATAGACTAATCATAATGTAACAATCCATCGGATCCCAACAAACACAACACCGATTACATCAGATGAATCTCAATCATGTAAGGCAGCTCATGAGATCATTGTATTGAAGTACATGGGGGAGAGAATACCAACTAGCTACAGCTAGAACCCGTAGTCCATGGGGGAACTACTCACGGAGCATGACGGAGGCGATGGCGTTGATGGAGATGGCTTCCGGGGGCACTTCCCCGTCCCGGCAGGGTGCCGGAACAGAGACTTCTGTCCCCCGAAACGGAGTTTCGCGATGGTGGCGGCGCCCCTGGAGTCTTTCTTGAGTTTCGTTGAATTCCGAGAATATTGCCCGAACAGCCTTTCTGGAACCAAAAACGTACAACAGAAAACAGCAACTGGCCCTTCGGCATCTCGTTAATAGGTTAGTTCCGGAAAATGCATAAAAACATCATAAAGTGCAAGCAAAACATGTAAGTATTGTCATAAAACAAGCATGGAACATCAGAAATTATAGGTACGTTGGAGACGTATCAATATACTTCATAGGTGTACCATCGACATTGTCTAGATCCGGCAAGCCGGGTGGCCCACAGATGGTGGTGGTGGCATACGGCTCACCGGGCGGCTCAGTTGCTATTGATTAAAGATGGAAGATGTCCAGCCCAGGAATAAGGAGCCGGATCCAGCCTGACCTGCGCTAGAAGTCGGACTCAGCAAGGCCTAAGAAGGAAGCCAGATCCAGTACGATAGATTAGGTGTAGGCGGATCCTTGATGTACACGGCAATATATTATTCCGTAGTTATGCTAGTTGTATTTCTGGTAGGATTCTCCGTAGAAACTCTAGATCCGTGCGCCTATATAAGTCGGATCCTCGAAGCCCTAGAGGCACAACCACAACTCATTGTAACAACACGAAAGCGCCTACATAATTCTAAACAAGCAGCAGTAGGCCCTACCTTCGTGCAGAGTGATCCGAAGCTGGGTAACTCGCGTACCACTGCCCGATGGCTCTCCGTCCAATTGCCCCCTCTTCTTCCCCCATCCATGAGGATCCCTCCTCCGAGGTATTGTCGAGTAGGCAACAACACTCTTCGCCCCTGTATTCAACTTGATAGACCGCTTTCTTGAGATGAAAGACTCGTAGAGGCCAAAAATAGAGAGTAATTACCTTTTATGATCCAAATATTTGATATATTGACAATTGTTGTTTCTTATTTATTCATGTGAGGAGCTAAAATACATTTTTTTTTATTAATATCAAAAAATACCAATTACACCCAGCTTTTGCAACAACGCATCACCCTAATGGCACTACGGATGCACACAACCAAAAAATAGAAAAGAAAACTAAGAAACAAAAGTTCCACTACAGTATCTCGGGCCTAACAACAGCAATACATCCACCACCAAGACAACACCTGAAATACAGACTCTCCAAAAATGACGCCTTCAAGAAGGGAACAATACTCTAACACCGTCGTCGCCCGATGAAAGATCTTACGTTTTCACCCTGAATATAGTCCCCGCTCTCAAAACAATGCCCCCAACAAGGTCATTGCCAGACACAACCAGTTAAAGCCAGACCTTGGGTTTTCACCCTGAAAGGTAGGACTCTGAACTTCACCTGTGTTGTCGCCCCCACTTTCATACCGCTGCTGTGAATCCCGGAACACCAAGCAAGTTCCTCAACAACACGGAGACCTGAACCTCCCTTAGCTAGTCGACCTCCCATCCGGTCTTCATAAAATTCTCTTCTTCCGACTTACATCCGGTGCTAAAATACATATTATAGAATTGTTAATTATTGCCAGTTTTGCATCGAGCTATACGTATATATCATGCTACATTATGGAACGCTGGGAGTAACGAATTTATGCTGACGCAGTTGCAATATGCTATATTTTCAGCAAGCATAACGGAGTTCCGATCGAACGGGCGGTCCCAGTTTGGCGAACCGCGTTATATATCTCGGCCGTTTCCAGATCCAACGGCCGAAGATTTTATAGTAAGCCCGGCTTATCATCTCCTCGTGGTGTGTAAAGCTATTAAACGCGAATCGTGCCGTGCTGACGTGGCATTCCAGTACCATTGCTCAATTGCTGCTGCTTGGCGAGCCCAACGGAACTCTTGGAGGTCGAACTTATCATGTCGGTTTTTCCGTTTGTGTCTTGGAGCAAATCAAAGCGAAATTGCATGATCGCCGTACACTGTCAGTGTGTGAAGAAAGAAACCGACCGGAAAACGAAATGAGAGGATTTTTTTCCCTCTGTGATTTGTGATATCCTACCATCGTATGATTTAGTTTGTATAGAAATGAACGAAGCAATGACCTTGAATCTCTCGAAAAACGAATCTTGGACGAGGATCATCAGCTGCCTGCCAGTTAATCGAAGTTAATTTCTTCCTATAACAGTTAATTTGGTCAGATCAAATCGTGCAGCACGAGGCCGCCCATCTGCAGAGCCGCGTCTTGCCACGGCATTGCGCCGGCCGGCGCCCCGCCGGCCCACGAACTCGTGCACCATGCCGATCACGGCGCCACGGCCGCCACCGTCGTTCACATCGCGATGTAGGTGCAAGGTCGTGCATGGCGGCAAGGTGGTCGTCGAGCGGGAGCAACACGCCGACGTGCGTGTGGCTGCATCCCTGCCACCGATGCATCACCGTCGTTCCCGTAGTCGCCTCAGTGAGGAGGGCGGGACTGCATTGACAGCGAGGAGGGAGGTCGTGCGATTGTCCAAAGCTGTGCAATCCTGGCTTTCTTTATCGTTTTGTATTCTGATCTGGTCCGGAAGGGTGTTAATTTGGTGAACACGACACCAACAAACATATCCAAAGAAAGGATCAGAAGGAGATGAAACAGCTAAATAAAAAAGCAGCTTGGGAGAGACTAGGACGAACAAAATCCGACTGGAAAGCAACTAGGAACTCCAGTATGGGACTATGGGCTAGACAAGAATATCTGGTGAGCGAATAAGCTGCTGACGAGTTAACAAGAATACGCACCTAAACAATGGTACTATAAGACTTAGGTGTCAGCGAATCGAATACTTGTCTTCCCAAGTTTCGCACCTGTATACTTTAAAATGCATGCATATTCAATTATTGTGAAGAAAAGAGTTTCAGCCAGCTACGAGAGAGCAGCTATTGCCGTACTTGGACATATGGACATGCATATATACTTGCCAAATTAACAAGCACAATGCAGTTGGTGTAAGGATAGGAAGGTGGTATGCTTAATTGGGTTAAGATTGTGATAGTTTGGGGATCCTACCTTCCTATATTTGAAGCCATTTCGCGTTCCCCTTCTAACTTACCTACTATTGTACAATGGTGGATATGACCTCCCCAAGACATACATAATGCTTTCCGAGGTTTCAATCACGTCTATCCGAAGTAAATTCTCCTATAGATGATGGCATGTCTTTCTCAGATGACAATGACTCGGATGATATTAAAGTGTGCATTGCCGCTCAAGATCAAGATATTGGAATTGGATTAGTCAATCTATTAATAACTGTCTTTCGAGCACAACCAATACATATTATAACCACCTTTACTTGGCGGACTTCTGTTTACAAAGGGTAAAAGTTCCTCTTTTTCCTTTTTTTTTCTTAATTCATTGTTGATCGAAATGTGCAAATGTTGTGGTAGGAGCAAGACCGGTTAGCTTACCGGAAAGGACAACTAGCTAAGAGGAAGGTCAGGCTACAAAGAGATTTGTATTGAGGCTGAAACTTTGGATAATTTTTTGTGTCATCACTCATCACCAACAAATATATCGAAACAAAGAGTCAAGAGTAAATTGAAAAGCTAACTAAAAAGGTATCTTTCAAGGCTAGGAAGAACAAAATCCGACTGGAAAGCAACTAGGAACTCCAGGATGGGCTAGACAAGAATATCGGTGAGGGAATAAGCTGCTTACAAGTTAACATGAATACGCACCTAAACAAGGGTATTATAAGACATACGTGTCAGCGAATCGAATAGTTGTCCTCCCAAGTTTCGCACCTGTACATTATTAAAATACAGGCAAATTCAATTATTGTGACGAAAAGAAATCTGATCTAGGAGCCGCCATTACCCGACTTAGATTGATGGACATGCATATATACTTGCCAAATTAACAAGCACTCCAACAATGCAGCTAGTGTAAGGATAGGAAAGCGGTATGCTTAATTGGATTAAGATTGAGATAGTTTGGTGATGCTGAATCCGCACCTCTTCCATATTTGCAATTTTTGTTCGTGGTACACTACAAATATCATTTCGCTTATCATCGTTTTGGGAGAACTTTTTTGCAGTCCTAATGTAGCCATTGGTTGATCAGTTTGGCGGGGATTACTTTTTTCCTTTCTTCTTTGGTTTTGTGCATTCTGGATGCCATGACTAGCTTTTGACACTATTATATTGTTTTATTTGCGGGTAACACTATTATATAGTTGCAGAGGCCCGATGTAGTTAAACTGTAATCAATTGATATTTGAGTCATAAGGATCCCACCTGATTATCTTAGCCAGCGGATTACTATCTGATAATGTACCTTTTATTCCACGGACGTCATTATCTTGAAAAAGAAAAAATGGGTCAAAATTCTCCATTCATTCTTGCGGATGCTACATGAGACTACTTTTTTCTGCCTTTTTTCTTTGGAAAATGATTGGTTTCTTTCGGAGGCTGCGTGGCTCCGTGCCTCCGACTAGCCCGTTGCTTTTTATCGCGTGATGTGCACGTGACACGTAGCTTCCCTCTAGGTGAGACAGCGCCGGTAGACCCACCACGATGCAGCGATGCCTTATCTTTTGTGATACATTCTTCTCCATCAGTTCCCCTTTTCTCTCGGCCCGTAGAAACCCCTGCCCCCCCCCCCCCCCACCCCCGCTGGCGAGACCCCAGCCCATTTCGCCGTCGTTTCTTGCCCAACACTGCTCATGCTCAGCACTGTCTCTCCCCGTCTAAACCTGCAAGGTGCGACATGGCGAGTACCAACGCGGTGGTGCCATGCTATGGGCTCTCCACCAGACTATTGGGCGCGGTGGTGCAGCTCCGCGTCTCGCCGCGCGAACACCGCTGCAAAAAGGTCAACGGGGGAGCTGCAAGCCGTCGGCGGTGGAGCTGCAAGGAGAGTCACCGGTTGCCCCGAGCTCCTACCGATGGAGCTGCAAGGGGGCGGCACATGAGCTGCAAAGGGTTGTCGCTGGTGCTGCTAGGGGTGTTGGCGGTGCTGCTCGCCGGAGTTCGCCAGGATGCTGCAAGTTGGGTGGTAGTGTTTCTCATGGGGCGTGCTTCCATGTGAGGGAGGCATGTGCCGGAGCTGGTTCTGCGCTTTGAGCGAGGACGCGAGAATGTTATGTGGTTTTCTTTTTCTAGGAGCGTGGAACGTCTCCGTGTGGCTGGGCGGTCCCACGGGACACGTGTCGATCGCTAGATCCGGAGGTTCAGAATGTTTGAGCCTCCGTAAAATTATCAGCACTATCCCTTTTCTTCGCAGAAAGAAGAAAACAGAAACTTTGATTATTATGCAAGATCATTGGAGTCACGCATTTGCAAGCAACGAGCTTACACCGAGGCAGTCATTTGCAGTAAGCTGTTCGCCACAATTTTTAGCAAACGGAACAGAATTCCGATGGAATGGGCGATACCAGTTATTAGCTGGAATCTTCATCCAAGCCGTTCGTGCCGGATCCAACGGTCGACGTCGCGCCGAAGATTTTGGTAAACCCCTCTCATGCATCCGCGTGTGATGTGGAGAGCTATTGAAGGCCGATCATGCCACGCTGACGTAAAGATAGCACCTGTATTCCCAAGTTTCGCACCTGTATACTATTAAAATGCACGAAAAATAAATTATCATGACGAGAAGAGCTTTGAGGTACGAGCCGCTATTACCGGACTTGGATATATGGATATGCATATATGCTTGCAAAATTAACAAGCACTCCCACAATGCAGCTAGTGTAAAGATAGGAAGGTGGTATGCTTAATTGGATTAAGATTGAGATCGATAGTTTGGCGATGCTGCCTTCCTATATTTGAATCCGCCCCTTTGTTCGTGGCACACTACGAATATGATTTCTCTTGCCATCGTTTTCGCAGAACCTTTTTTTGCGGTGTGATTGTAGCCATTGGTTACGTTCAGTTCGGCGGGATTATTTTTCCTTTTTGTTCTTTTTTTCCTCTACTTGTAGCTTTGTGTAATCAATTGAGATTTGAGTCATAAGGTTGTGCGTTATTATCTTACTATCCAGTGGATTACTATGTGCTAATGTACCTTCTATTCCACGGACGTCATGATCCGGAAAAGGAAAAAAAATGGGTCAAAATTCTCCAGTCATTCTTGCGCATGCTACATGAACCTGCTTTTTTTCTTTGCTGAAAGAAGAAAACAGAAAGTTCGATGATTGTGCCAGATCACCGGAGTCACATATTTGCAAGCAACGAACTGACACCGAGGCAGTCATTTGCAGTAAGCTGTTCGGCATATTTTTAGCAAACGGAACAGAATTCCGATGGAATGGGCGATCCCAGTTAGCGGTAAGCATCAGCCAGGCCGTTCGTCCCGGATCGAACGGTCGGCGTTGCGCCGAAGATTTTGGTAAACCCTTCTCGTACATCCGTGTGATGTGGAAAGCTATTGAACGCGAATCATGCCACGCTGACGTGGCAGGCGGTGCTTGGCGAGTCCGAGGGAACTCTCGGGCGTCGAACGGATCATGTCGGGCTTTCCGTTTATGTCTTTGGAACTAATCGCGTGATCACTACTGTACAGCGGCACTGTCAGTGTGTTTTTCTGAATCTGAAGAAAGAAGCAGAGCTGGAGGCAATGAACTGAAAGAATTTTTTGTATTTGGTCTCTATTTATGTACGATTTGATCTGTACAAAAAAAAATCAACGAAAGAATGATCATTGATTGAATCTTTCGAAAGAAAGAAAAAAATCTTGTACGAGGATCATCAGTCGGTTAATTCCTAATTAATCACAGTTGTTCAGATTAGGCCGAGCGTCTGCACTAGGCCGCCCATCTGCAGAGCCGCGTCCTGCCACGGCATTGCGCCGGCGCCGCGCCGTCCCACGAAGTCGAGCACCCTGCCGATCACGGCGCCGCCGCCGCCGCCGTCGTCCGCTCTGGCCGCGGCCTGCTTGGGCTTCCTGAGCAGCGCGATGTAGGTGCCGAGGTTGTGCACGGTGGTGAGGTCGGCGACGCTGGAGATGTCGTCGAGCGGGAGCTCCACGCCGACGTGCGTGTAGCAGGATCCCGCCCACGGCCGGAGCATCGCCGCGCCAGTGGTCGCCTCGTTGAGGAAAAAGCCCGGCATCCTCGTGATCGGGTCGCGCACGTTGGCGACGCGCAGCGCCTTGACGCCGAGCTCGTCGCACCGGGCCTTGAACGCCGCGTTGCCCACCCTCGGGACACCGAAGGAGAAGACGGTGATAGGCGCGGCGCGGTTGAGGCCGAGCTCCGCCAGGTCGTACGCCAGGAGCGTGGCCAGCGCGCCGCCCATGCTGTGGCCGGCGAGGGTGACGCTGGTGTCGGAGGAGCGCGAGTCGGCGGAGTCGATGAGGCGGGAGACCTCGCGGAGGAGCTGCTCGCGGCAGCTGCCGGCGCCGCCGAAGCGGCAGGTCTTGTCGGCGGAGGTGTAGAGGCCGAGGAAGCCGGACTCGACCTTGACGTCCGGGCGCGGGTCGCAGGGGTCGAGCCGCGCGGGCTCGAGGGAGCTCATGAGGTTGGCGAGCCACTCGGCGGGGGTGACGGTGCCGCGGAAGGAGACGAGCACGTCGCGGCGGCCGAGCTGGCGGGTCATCTCGGGGGTGGACACGGCCACGTACCCGATCCAGCGGCCGCGGCCGCTGATGGAGGCCTCCATGGTGGGCACGGTGATGACGTCGGGCGCCGCGTAGATGTACTTGGTGACCTCGTAGCCGGCGCCGGCCATTCCGACCTCCTCCAGCATCCGCTCCTTGCCGTACTTGCAGTTATGGTGGCGCCGCGACGCCGGGTCCAGGTCGAAGGCCTTGTAGCAGGCGTCGACGAGCTCGCCGTACCGGGCGACCTCGCTCCGGAGAACTGGGTGGTCCAGCAGGCCCTCCCAGTCGTCGCACCCCTGCACCTGCCTCCACATGGCGGCCACCGACGACGCCGACCTCCGCGCGCCGCGTCTCGCGTTTAAAGCCGCGAGTGCCGCTGGCGCGGACGTGGAGGCGCTGCCCGGCGCCGTGGCCGTCGCCGCGGCTCTGCAGACTGCTGATCGTGTCCTGGACTGTCTCGTCGCGCCGGGGAGCTTGGCGCATTGCGGCGTGAGCGCCATTGCTGCTGCTGCTGATGATGATGTGGCGGCGGTGGTGGCGAAGGCCATGAGCTAGCTGTTGCGCTGCGATGGAGGCCGTGGGAACGCGAAGACCATAGAGGAGAGGGAGGAGAGGCGGGGGGAGGAAGAGAATGGCAGTGATGATGGTGTTGATGCATGGGGCGCGATGGCGGGAGAGCATATAAAGGGGGCGGGGCGGAGGGACAACTCAGCTCGCGGTGGCTTGCACGCATGTCTCAATCTCCCTCCATCGCGATCGCTCTCGCTCGCGCGCGCGGGAAGAAGCGAGCTACAGTGATCGAGTATCCCAGTTTGACGGCCAGGGGAAGCTGCTACGGCTGCCGCTGCGCGCCTTTTTGGAATAATAACCAACTTGGCGGGGGCAACCACCTCCCCACACCTCAACTGGCTGACCGTATTCAATCAAAAGAGCTCGAGAGAATGAAGACGACGACTTGCTAGCGATTGGGCCTCTGAAACTCTCGTGGGTTTTTGACTGCGGTGGGAAAAATCGTTTTCATCGGAGAGTGTTCGGCCAGCGATTGACTGGACCGGGACTAGTTTCTGTTCGGATTGAGGCGAGGTTTCCTAGGTCATAATCAACAACAATCATACTCTATATATTATTCAAGGAACTCATCAGTCGTGACAAGGAGGAACGGAATCTCTCAGATTGGGTTGGCTGGTTGGATCCTGCCTGGGTCTCTCAGGATCACATAAACTAATGGCTTCAGACAGATGGATGCTGCTACCTCAGTGGAGGCAGAGGAGCCAGCGTCGAGCTCCCGAGATGAAACCTGAAGGAGTGATTTTTTACCTTCAGGTACTGTGGTGATCAGTGAGATAGTTGCTAGTACTACACAGTTTTACCTTCAGATATTCGATGAAGGGGTGTTTTGTTCTTCAGAGCCTGTGTTAGATGGTTGCTACTACTGCACTGATTTTACATTTACACTAGCACTGATTTTGCTTTGCTTGCAGGCACACAAAACGTCTGTGCAGTTACAGTGACGACGGTCCATATCAGTGTACACGGCATAAACTGTGTGGGGTTTCTTTCAGGTTAGAAGCAAAACAGAGAGCCGACAATCAGACATTGCTTGGATGGTTAGCGAATGCTGTCGCCCAGTTTTGCCCCGGTATGATTAAACCTTCTGCAATGACGAGCGCTCTCCGCGCCCAATCTGATTAAACCTGAACCAGACAAGGGGAATTCCGTCGGTAATCTCTCTGATTGCCTGGAACCTACGGGGACACCGTTGAGTGCGGCACCGCCGCGCGCACGTCGGCGAGGACGTCGGAGGCCCCCCGAATCAAGGTCGTCCGCCATACTGTACCACTGATGCTACTCCGACGCCGCACCCAACGAATTGATGCCGAAAAGCTCCGGCGAGGGCTTAATGGCGCAATTAAGGAGCCGGTTGAGGTCGTCGCGGCGCCTACGTGGGCGAACGGAGTCCACGCCGGGGACGTGGAGTCGTGGACGCGCCTCGCCGCGCGCGGCCGCGCCCAAGCCTTTGGGGATTCATTGGCGGTTGGCCGGTGACGTCCGCCCATGCTTAGCCCGAAAGCTCTTTTGGGTTTGGTTCAGCCTTCAGCGACGACGACGATTAATTCCTGGGAGAGGACGTTTAGGCGAATTTTTTTTAAATAATACACTTTTTATTATTTAATCCAGAAATAATATTCGTTTTCAGCAAATTTCAGAAATAATACACCGTCGGGGTTACTGAACCCGAAACGGAGGAATCGGGGTGCACGAGCCCGATGCGGAGGGAATCTGGCGGACACAGCCAACTTCGGGTTCGAGCGTGCCCGAACGGCTGCTGTCGGCCACGCGCGGCCGATGTCGGGCTGTCTCTGGCCAGGAGCAGGCCGTGTCGGGACAGCCATCCCGAGGACCCCGATTCGGGGAAGGTGACCCCGAAATTGGGCGCATTAAAATCGCCCGCGCGCGCCGCTGGTCGACGCGCCGGCCGAGCTGCTTCTTCCTCCTCCGGCTCTCGAGTTCATCAGCTCTCTCTCACTTTTGCTCTCAGCCCAGCAGCGTTTTCTCTCATTTCCGAGCGATTTATCCAGCCATTTGTTGTAGTTTGACCACCAAATGCGGTAGAATCAGCCGATCTATATATGGGTTAGTTTTTGAGGCGTTTTGGTGGAGGTGGTGTTGGTGGTGGTGGAGGTGGTGGTGGTGGTGGAGCTGGTGGTGGTGGTGGTGGAGCTTGTGGTGGTGGTGCTGCTGCGTGGTGGTGGAGCTGCTGCGGGGTGGAGAAGCTGAGCTGCCGACGAGAGGTGTTTGGCACGCTTCAAGGGTAAACCCTAATTCCCGGTATTAGATGGTGTAATCATAATGCATGTTGCGTTCGTTAGCTTCGCACATTAGTTAGTGTAATATGTACCGGTAGATAGTATTTATTTAGGACTGCAGGTGCTAGATTTTTATTTATTTTAGAGTGTAGGTGCTAGATTTTTTGACGAGTCCGTAATTTGTATAGGTGAGCGAGATATGTCGGATAGAGTAAAATTCGTTGTTTACTTCGGTCATGGCACGGTCCGAACAACTCCGATGGGAGCTGATCCGAGCGAGTTTCAGTGTGAGGATTTGCATCCGACAAACCCAAAAACATGGCGAGTTAGTCGCTTGAAGGAGTGGTTGACCGTGAATTTCGGGCTTAATCCCGAAGCATACACTCGTTGGTGTGCATGCTTTGTGGAGCAGCTCCAGTACCCGGATTTTCCGCGGTTGAAGCCGATTGAGCGGACCTCTCGGTGGGTGCACTGGTTGGAAGCGTGCGAGCGCAGGGGAACTCACCCCATCGCCTTAATGCTTCCCGAGGCGAAGGTGGTGAATTTCCAAGAAGGCGAGGGTGCGTTCCATCCGTGCCAGAAGCGGTCAAAGTTCGATGGCCGGCGGCGGCAGTTTCCAATCCGGGCGGAGTAGCCATGCAGCAGGTGGTCATGACGATACTGTTGAGCTTGAAAGCGTGGACGAAGAAGAAGAACAGATGCAGAACATGATGGACGAGGAAGACGAGGATGGAGTGGACAATGAGGTTGACTCAGATGAATCCGAGTCGACGACCGGCGGTGCAGCACTCTTGCCCTTCGAGGACTTGTCACTCTTGCCCTTCGACGATGCAGCCTTCTTCGCCTTCGTGCTAGGCTCGAAGTCGTCGTCCGAGTCGACGACCGGTGGTGCAGCACTCTTCCCCTTCGAGGACTTGGCACTCTTGCCCTTCGACGATGCAGCTTTCTTCGCCTTGCTCGCTAGGCTCAAAGATATCATCGTCGTCCTCACTCTCAACCGTCCACAGCCATGGAAAGTTGTAATCTCTTTCCCTATCTCGTTCATTCTTCCAAGTTAGTGACTTCCACTTCTCATTCAACCTCGATAAGCTCACACCTTATCTCCCGTGGGCTGCGAGCAGGCATCTTCTTCAATGGCCACCCATAAGAATATTTCTCAAACTCCCTACCCACCTTACGGAGCAAGGCGTCGCTGCTGATGAACTCCTCAAATGTGTCTACCTTACTCTCCCTCATCACTTTGCGGGCCTCGTCTAGAAGAGGTTTGGCCATGGATTCGGTGAAAAGATGGGGGGGATTCTTATATGGGGGATCCATCTTGCTCAGAGAATACACTGAAACAGAAGGAAACAACGGGGGGTTTTTATAGGCTAGAAGGGACGACTTTCGGCGGGAAAAGGTGAGCGGGAAAAACTGGCGGGAGATTAGGGCGGGAGTAAAAGGCGGAAAAAAGTGAGCGGGAAAAATTGGCGGGAGATTACGACGGGGGTAAAAGGCGGGAAAAAACTGAGCGGGAAAAATTAGGCGGGATACAATATTACTAAAACAGAAATGAAGATACATTGCAGCTGAAATAAAAATAGCATTTATCACTACAACGGAATTTAAGATACAACGACACTACAACGGAATTTAAGATACAACTGAAATTAAGATACATAGCCAATACGACACATCACTCTACTTTCCCTGCGTCCACCGTGGCCATTTTCCAGACTTGTCGCCGCGTTCTTCTGCCGCTTGCGCCTCAGCAGCTCTTTCCCTTAGTCTCTTTCTCTCCGCTTCACGAGCCTCCCTGCGCACCTCTTCCTCTGCAAACCTACGTGCAGCCTCATCATCCATCCTCTTCTGATTCACCTCGCGATTACGAGCTTGTTCCGCCCTAAGTTTCTGTATCTGCCTCTCCCGCTCTGCTTTTTCATTAGCACGAACCTTTTCCCAACGCTCCTCCTCAAAGAACGTTGCCCACGCACGCCGGTGTTTCTCCTCAACCTCCCGACGCGCCCAATCCGGCTGCTCCGTGTCTATCCAAGTGAAACCATTTGCATAGGGGCGGGGAGACTGCAAAGCACAAACAATAACATTAAATCACATTCATAAATAAATTAATGCCAACATAAAATTATGTCCAAACATACCGGCGGCCCGGTGGACGACGAAGCTGAACTACGGGGTGGATCATGCTCATAGCTCGCACACATGAAAAATTTCATGCCGAACCGGCCGGAGAAATCCTCCACCTCGCTTAACCTTAGCAACACGGCCGCACCAACAACGCTCCGCAGTCACACCCGGGGCAAACTTGCAGCCTTCGCCTTCGCCGGCCTAAAGTCCCGGTCGAGCAAGGCACACTCATGATGGCTAAGGGTGAGCAAACGGGATAAAATAGAGATACAAGAACTTGTGCAATCCAGAGTAGCGATGCCTCGCTTTTATAGGCAAAAATTCGACAAGTGTGGCGGGAAAATATAGCGGGAGATAGTGGCGGGAGATGATGGCGGGAAGGACTGGCGGGAAGAAGTGGCGGGAAGGGTGGCGGCAAAGGCGGGAGGGAAACACGGCGGTGCGAACGCGAAAAGGCGGGAAAAATTCTTGCAAAAATTCGGGTTCAACAAACCCGATTTAGCAAAGTCGGGTTCAACTTGCCCGATTTTTAGAAATCGGGTTCACCCGCCCCGATTACTTATTTGTTGTTTTTCTTTTTTCGTCACGGCGCAGTAAGAATGTTCTTATCGGGTTTCTCAACCCCGATATTACAACTTCGGGTTCGTCTAACCCGATTTTCCAATTTCGGGTTCAACCACCCCGACGGTGTATTATTTCTGAAATTTGCTAAAAACGGCTATTATTCCTGGAATTAATATTAAAAAATGTATTATTTAAAAAAAATTCGCTGGGCCGTATTCAATCAAAAGAGCTCGAGAGAATGAAGACGACGACTTGCTAGCGATTGGGCCTCTGAAACTCTCGTGGGTTTTTGACTGCGGTGGGAAAAATCGTTTTCATCGGAGAGTGTTCGGCCAGCGATTGACTGGACCGGGACTAGTTTCTGTTCGGATTGAGGCGAGGTTTCCTAGGTCATAATCAACAACAATCATACTCTATATATTATTCAAGGAACTCATCAGTCGTGACAAGGAGGAACGGAATCTCTCAGATTGGGTTGGCTGGTTGGATCCTGCCTGGGTCTCTCAGGATCACATAAACTAATGGCTTCAGACAGATGGATGCTGCTACCTCAGTGGAGGCAGAGGAGCCAGCGTCGAGCTCCCGAGATGAAACCTGAAGGAGTGATTTTTTACCTTCAGGTACTGTGGTGATCAGTGAGATAGTTGCTAGTACTACACAGTTTTACCTTCAGATATTCGATGAAGGGGTGTTTTGTTCTTCAGAGCCTGTGTTAGATGGTTGCTACTACTGCACTGATTTTACATTTACACTAGCACTGATTTTGCTTTGCTTGCAGGCACACAAAACGTCTGTGCAGTTACAGTGACGACGGTCCATATCAGTGTACACGGCATAAACTGTGTGGGGTTTCTTTCAGGTTAGAAGCAAAACAGAGAGCCGACAATCAGACATTGCTTGGATGGTTAGCGAATGCTGTCGCCCAGTTTTGCCCCGGTATGATTAAACCTTCTGCAATGACGAGCGCTCTCCGCGCCCAATCTGATTAAACCTGAACCAGACAAGGGAATTCCGTCGGTAATCTCTCTGATTGCCTGGAACCTACGGGGACACCGTTGAGTGCGGCACCGCCGCGCGCACGTCGGCGAGGACGTCGGAGGCCCCCGAATCAAGGTCGTCCGCCATACTGTACCACTGATGCTACTCCGACGCCGCACCCAACGAATTGATGCCGAAAAGCTCCGGCGAGGGCTTAATGGCGCAATTAAGGAGCCGGTTGAGGTCGTCGCGGCGCCTACGTGGGCGAACGGAGTCCACGCCGGGGACGTGGAGTCGTGGACGCGCCTCGCCGCGCGCGGCCGCGCCCAAGCCTTTGGGGATTCATTGGCGGTTGGCCGGTGACGTCCGCCCATGCTTAGCCCGAAAGCTCTTTTGGGTTTGGTTCAGCCTTCAGCGACGACGACGATTAATTCCTGGGAGAGGACGTTTAGCGCCCAACCGTGACCTTGCCCATGGTCAACGCAGGGCGACGTGGCCCCGTCCTTTGCAAGCCCCTGTGCCTGTTTCAAGTACGTCGTACTTTGATCTTATGATTGTCATCCGTTTCTTCAAATTTCTGTTAATCAGTCGCCTCCAACTGCAGCTAACCATTTTAAGGAGTAAAATACATCCAGGGTACACTCTAACTTGACACACTTTTTCAATACGGTCACTGAACTTACGAATACATAATTTACAGAAATAGAAAAGTAGCGCTGCGTCGAAAATGATTTCGGAGGTGACCATAGCCCTCACTGCTCCCGTGTCTACAAAGTGCCTATCAAACCTCATAGGTGTGGTTGAATTTGTAATCAAATACAAGATTTGAGTATTGTTAGTTACCAATGATGAACCAACTACATGCAAGAAAGTTGTGATGGGCCCTAAATCCGTTAAATGGCTAAATGCCATGAATCCAAGATAGTATCCATAATAAAATTAAGCTTAGCCCTCCAAAGGATTGAAGCTTTTGGAAAGTACATGGATCTATAAATAAATAGTCGTGGATGTCATACCCTTTAAAGGGCTTGACATGTCGGAAAAAAATTACGCGAAGTTCAAGGAGTTCACTACAATAAGATTAGATCTTCCATTGCGATGCTTAAAGCCTATGTGGATTATTCTAGCAATCACTGCATACATCAATTTTGATATATGACAGTTGGAAAGCAAAACTTCATTTCTTAATAGGAGTGTTAATCAAGATGTATGCAAGATACAATCAAGAGTTTTTTTAGTCCATAGAATGCTAGATAGGGAGGCAAACTTCAATGGAATAAGTAACCATCATGGAGTTAGAATCTTCACTAGATGAAATAGTCAAAGAGTTTTAATTTCATCAGAAACGGTGAAGATGCATGTCTGTATTTGCAAGAAATTAAGTGGGAGCACTGAGACACATTTCTAATACTTTATGTGAACAACATATATTTGATTGGAAATGATGTATCTTTATGGCGCAATTAAAAAGTTTCACTGGAATAATACTTCTATAGAACAATATAGAGTAAAACCATATTGAGCATCAAGATCTACGAAGATAGATTGAAACACGTGATAAGGTTAAGTTGAAGTACATAGTAGAAATATTGAAGTAATTCAATATGGAAACCTCAATAAAGTGTTCTAGTCGTATGGACTTTTAGCAAGACTTGAGTGTGCTTAACCCTCGATGAGTAAAAATAAATAGGTGATTTTAGATAATGAATGTCACGATATGTACACAATTAGATGTCCTATTCTCTGAAGTATTACCAGAATATACCAGAGTGATTCATGTGATGATCATTAGACGACAATAAGAGTATTCCCAAGTGCTTTATAAGAACTAAGGTTTTTTTTATGCAGTACTGATAAACAAATCATTGTAATGACTTACACCTATACTAGTTGAATTTCAATCCTAATTAGGTTGGTGTTTATTAAAAGGTAGCATAGTGGGCTAGAAGAATTCTATGTTGTATTTAGATGAGTTCTAAAGTTTAACATTGTGACAGCTTCTAACAAAAGGCTAAATATATCATTGTTTAATTTAACAATGAATATGGAGGGTGTTTGAGTCGGAATGTTCATTTAAAAATTGGTGTAGTTACAAGCCTGACATAACTGTGAACCTATATCATGTGTGACAATATTGGTAACGTATTTCAGACCATAGAATTAAGTGGTTCCACCCAAGACCAAACTTATAGAATCCCACACTAACTCATTCTTGATGAGTGATGCGTGGAGACGAAAAGGTAATTGCAAAGTATTTATGGTTTTGAGCGTAACATGCCCGTTGACTAAACCTCTTCCAAGAGCAAAATATGATCGGCATGAGAAGACCATGGGTGTTAGATCTTTAAATGTAAACTAGAATATTGACTCTAATGCAAGTGCGAGACTGTTGGAAATATGCCCTAGAGGCAATAATAATATAGTTATTCACATATTATATGTTCATGATAAATGTGTATACTCCATGCTAGAATTGTATTAAGCGGAAACATTAATACATGCGTGGTTTGTAAACAATTTCGTGTCCCTAGTAAGATGTACTAGACTAGTCCGTTGGTTAATGATGGTTGAGGTTTCCTAACCATAGACATGTGTTGTCAATTAACAATTGGGTCAGGTCATTGGAAGCATGACATGATGTACACAAACTAACTAAGCAAAGCAATATGATCGTATCAATGTATAATTGATGTGGCTTTCCAATGTCAACTATACTAATCCTTGGAATGTGATATAATACTACTTTCTTGTACCAGAAAAATACTCCGAGGGCATAAAACATCACTTCATAAATGGTGATCATAAATGTGTCTTTGGGTATCTAAAAGTACTTCTTGGGTGGTGATGGTGCTCACGTATATCATCAATGTTGGGAATCCAAGCGTAGAGTGTCGTAGCAAGAGAAGTTTTCCCCACAAGGATGACTCAATGATTTATATCGAACTCTCGGTGAATTGAGTAAAGGGTTATCTCCTCTTTTTTCTTCTTCCAGCAAACCTGCAAAATAAAGATTTTTCCTTGTGCCCCCAACTTCACCGTGTGATTTTCAAGAACAGGGTTTAGTATTACTAATTGTAAATAAAAAAAAGGTATGTAAACTAATGCAAGGTAAATAAACTAAGTAGATTAGATAAAAAATGGTAAAGAGATAGTTGTTTTTGGGTTTTGCGTGTAACTAAGCAAAGAAAGTATTTTTTGTATTTTAGGATTTAATAATTTCTGAAAATATAAGGTGTGATAAAAGTGTTGGAAAGGTGTTTCTTATGATTAAATTGGACCGGGTTCATTTGTTCACTTGTCTACTCTTTTTTTAAGTTGTAGTGGACACTAACAATTCATCAATGATATAATATAAATGGAACTTCAATATGTGATTGATAAGCATTCATATGGGCATCACGTCCTAACATAGAGATGATGCAACACGTCTCTTATACTCCACAAGAAAGGAATAAATCCAAGCAATATTTTATTTAGAATTAACAGAACATAGCTTTAAGTATTTTGACATGATATTTGAATAGAAAATATGCTACCTTGACTCAACAAGATTACCACGGTTTTCACATGATAAACATAGCATAGGCATTCACTTTAACTCTAGTGAGGCAGCAAAGGTAAAGGTAAAAATCATAATAGATCATGAATTTTGTGTCACTATTAATTCAATCACTATAATAATGCTACTCCATCAAATAAACACATCGCCCCAGACATGTTCTTGCATACAAGTTGGATCATATCAACCACTTTAGAACGGGGTACATAATATGCATCTATCAATACATCACACACATAATAGATTATGATCTCATCTATCAATGTCATAAAATAAAGATCCACCACATACGAATTACATATATGACCATAATCATGTTGGGCAGCTCATATGGTACTAAGATCTATGAAGAACAAGACAGAAATAGATCAAGCTACTGCCACAAATCCATATTCTAGAGGTGGACTACTCCCTCTTCATCATGGTGTTGATGTGGAAGATGTTGCAGAAGGTGGAGATCCCTCTGGCGGCGGCTCCGGTGGAGTTTTCCCCTCAAATCTTCGCTGTTGCAGCCTCTATTTTGGTGTTTCTGTCTCTCGATGGCTCTATCTCGAGGAAACCCTATGGGGTCATGTATATAGGGGTTTTTAGGTCAAACGAAGTCCATGGGCGAAAGAATCAGGCGAAACAGACGGTCGAGGGCGAAAAGAGGTAGGGTGGCGCGCCCACCCTTACTGCGCGTTCCACGTATGCTCTTTTGGGCCTCCAGGCCTCCCTCGTGAGGTCCAAGCACCCTAGATGCTTCTCGTGGTAAAATATTGATGTCCCCGAAATCCTAGCTCAATTTGACTCCGTATAGGTCCTTTTCCTATTCTGCAGAGTTATAACCCAAATAAAGGGGATAATTGATAAATTCCCATAAATCAATATAAAACATGGATATAACATCATATATGTTGCAAATATGTGGGAATATGTGCCAATAAAGTACAAAGTTACTTGCCCAAGCTTGAAGGGGTGGCTTTCCCTTCATAAATTGTTCCTTCATTCAGTTAGAAAAGAAACAAATGTGTTTGTCAATTAAATGGTTGCTAGTACTGCACTGATTTACCTTTACACTCACCCTGATTTCGCTTGCAGGCACACAAAGCGGTTTGTGAACTTACAGTGACGACGGTCTATATCAGCATACACAACATAATTGTGTGGGGTTTCTTTATGGTCAGCAACAAAATAGAGAGCCGACATTCAGACATTGCTTGGATGGTTAGCGAATGGTGTCGCCTAGTTTTTCCTGGTAATTAAGTACTTGTTGGGTGGTATGTATCAAGAGTGGGACTTGTGCATTCACGTAACAAATAGATATACTCAGGGCCCACTCAAAAACCTACATTATATATCGCTTGCAAGCACATTACTAATGAGTTAGCCACAAGTGAATAATGTGCTATGGTACGAGTAAACATTACTTTCTATAGACGACATTGAACTAGCTATAGTGATACCGACGATGGAATCTCGGACAAGTAAAATATTGTGAGACAAAGGGAATGTAATATGGGATTGTTTGAATCATCGACATCGTGGTTCAACCGATAAAAATATTTGTTGAATGTGTGGGAATCATTACTGTACATCTAGGTCCCACTATTGATCATTGATCGGAGAGGTGTCTCGATCATGTCGACGGATTCTCGAACTCCGTAGGGTCACACACTTCACACTCAACATCGCTAGGGTACGGTATTAATAGGATATTAATAATAGTGAGACTCGAATATTGTTCGTAGTCTCAGATGAGATTCTAGACATCCTAAGGAGCATCAAAGGTCCGGAGAATGAAATTCATAGAAGGCAAGTTGAGTTTAGGGTTCCGAAAAAATTCGGGATTTTTCCAGTATCATACAAGGAATCTTCTAGAAGGTTCTAGGGATCCTACAGTGGGGATCACTTGTTTCGGAGGGACCACATCGGCTGGATGGGTGGTGCACCAGGCCCACTTGGGCTAGACGTCCGAGCCAAGGTTCACCATGCGGCCAACGAAGGGATAAGGCCAAATCCCTATAATTTAGGGAGGAAACTTGGGGGTTAGTTTCCCCCATAAGGGGCCGCTGACCTTCTTGTGGGGGGGGAGGGAGTGCAAGGCTATTCCCCTTGGCCAACCCCTCAGCCTATATAAAGAGAGAGGGGAGGGATGTGGTGTTGCACACCTAACCCTAGTCGTCGTCCACTCTCCTCTTCCATCTCCTCCTTCGCAGCAACTTGGCGAAGCCCTGCCGGAGTTCTCCACCATAGCCGCATTGTTGGAATGTAGATTCCATCTACCTATCCCCCATACTTGCCGGATCAAGAAGGATGGTACGGGCTTGTGCTGCATGTGTGCATAACTCAGAGGCGCCGCTCGTTGCAGTGTTGGTCGGATTGGATCTCAGAAGGAACAACTAGATCGACCGTGTTAAATACGTTTTCGCATTGCAATCTACAAAGGTATGTAGATCTCTCTCCCGTTGCTTGCATCTTCTTAGATTAGATCTTAGCTCTCATGATTATATCATGGTATTCTTCGCATAACGTAGGAATTTTTATTTTCTATGCTCCAAATTCCATCAACGTTAGGGTGTGGCCAAGGTTGTCTGCAAGTGTTTCCATAGGGGTTTGGCAGGGTTTTTCTTTGTCTCGTTTATTGCTTGGAAGGTTAGAGATGGTAATGATGGTAATCATGTGTGTGTGTTTGTGCAGGTCGAAACAACAAATTCTTTTCTAAAGGAATTAACCATGAGGGTTATCTTCCTTGGAAAAGGAAGCAACATGAGCTATGTTGATAGAGCAAGCGTCTAGTATGATCATGCTGAATCAAAGACATGGTCACCAACTTAGCTGGAAAATCTGATTAAGGAGATTGTTTATGAGATGCAGGGCTGAATGAAGGTGCATGACTGCATCTTATTTCAGAATACCAACATGTACATGCTAAGAGATTTAAGTAATGCAGAGGACACAACATTCATGGCAAATTTTGTGCCAGTTGGTAACCATTTCATAATTATGTATCTCAATCATGATGTGTCCGTCAAGAATATGGTCTGGGATGATGTTGTTGCTTTTCTTGTTACTGAAAAGCCAACACAAACATAGGCATGGCCATGTCAAGTAGATGATCCACCTGTTCCTATTCAGGTTGTGTATGAAGAAGAAGTTATTATTGAAGAAAGAAGAGAAGGACTAGACTCAACAAGCAAGCAAAAGTTTTCCATGAGCAAGGAAGATGAAAAAGAAGCTAGTGGACAAGGCTCATGTTCTGATGAAGAAGAAGATTCAAATTATGATATTGTGGATTCAGAATATGAGATCGTAGATGATGATGATGATCTACATGCTGATCATGTTGAGGATGAGGAAGGCATTGGTAAGAGACACAAATGAAGGGAGAAGCAAAGATTTAGGGTGATGTTCCCTTTGAAGGAGAAGATATTTGGGCTCCTGATTTAGAGTATGGGCTTTCAACCCACTTCATTATTAAAACCCTATTTTGTTCACTCCTAGTCCAACTCATTGACCCGTTCTTGTTCAGCTCGTGTCCAACTCAGCACACTCAGTTTCAATCGGATCACACCCGAATCGCTCCACACTCTAAAGTGTGTGACCCAGCAGGCTCATGAGTACTTGGACACGATCAGAGTTCGGCTCGCAATTGATAAGTCAGTAGCGACTCCTAGCAAAACATGCCAACTCTCAAGTACCATAGATTCATTACGACAAACCTTTCCAACGTGACTTTCATCCAATTCTCTTTTTCCCCACGATATACATTGTCAAGCTATAGGCGAGTAATTGTCATCCATTTAATATCTTAAATCTCGTCTCAATCTATGATATGTGATTCACCGAACTAACTCTTAATCGTTTGCCTCGGTTAACACTTAACTGAGTCGCGCATGGCCATGATTTCTGAATCATATCATCCGAGAGGGCCTAGAGAATATATCTCCATGCATGTAGGAGGGAGAAATCCCATCTTGTTCATCCACGTCATGCACCTTGATTCTCAGACGACATGAACTCTGCCTTTATAACTTCATTGTTACAGAACAACTTTTGACAAAACTAAATCAGCCAGTCCACAACTCGGACCATGTGATCACCTCAGGTCTAAGGATTCCATTGATTAAGACAACAAAATGACAATTTTCTCCTTGCTTCTAATTATGGGTTAGTATTACTCATTAAACACTTTTGACAAGTCCGTGTAAGTCAGATTGCAATCACCATGCCCATGAGAAGTGGAACTGAGTCATCAACCGATTTACACATTAGTCTAAGTCGTGTGTCCGACAGAAACCTCGATTACGAAGGACAAACTAGTAAGAATATCATGAGTACATAGTTTCACAATTGAATCACATATTCAATGATAAATATCAAATGTTGATACAATTTATGAATACATTAGGAATTATGTTATTCACAATTTCCTCACTACAAGAAAA